>NW_022639634.1:123824-142695 GCF_010583005.1 Odontomachus brunneus | reverse complement strand
GAGAACCTTACGCCTCGTTTCACCTCGCCTCACCACTCTTCCTCTCACCCTTTCACCCGTCGTCCTGACACCTTCATCTCTCTGACGGAGCGACGTTCTTATCGGAGCTAAAATTAATCCCACGGCGGGGCGACTCGCGCCAAACTTCGGACCCGTTTGCCGCACAAAGGAGATGCTCGTGAAGATAAAACGTGGCGGACCGCTCCAATCGGCGAGAAATCTTCCTGCCGACGGTGTTTCCGACCGCGAAAGGGTCTACTTGTTCAAACTGCGGGAACGTGAAAATGTAATTGTAGCCCGGTCGCCGGAGAAATCGGGAGCGGCTCTCTCTCTCTCTCCCCCCCCCTCTCTCTTTCTCTCTCTCTCTCTCTTTCTATCCATCTCTATCTCTCTTTTTCGACGAGGAGCAAGAGGAGGACGCTTTCCACGGGAATACAATAGACGTAATGGGCGGTTGCTGCGGGCAGACGTCTCGTGGTCGAGTCCTTCGAGCGGATGCAAGGAACTCGAAGGAACACGCCGGGAGGTCGTCCTTCGATGTTTCCTCCCTCTTTCGTTCTCTTTCTTTCTTTCTGTTTCTCTCTCTCTCTCCCTCTCTCTCTCTATCTCTCTCTCTCTCTCTCTCTCTCTACTTCACGTACCGTCTTTCGTTTACCGACCCAGATACATCATTCTTCTCACAATTTGTCCAAAAGTCGTGGAAGCTGCGGCTTTCCCGGAGGCCATGCGCAGAAGCGCAAAGACGGAAGCGACAGTTACTTATTCCCTGGCGGTTACGTTCTGCTTGCGGCCTATCTAAATTCGCCATGGACGACCTTTTCTGTCGTTCCTCGCGACTGAGATACCTCGGCGGAATCAGGGGCGAGCAACGGCCCAAATTGACCGTTACTTGATAATCTATCAAAAACGCACATGTTTGTTGTAAGGCCGCGCAATGAGTCTGACACGTGTTAATATGCGCGCGTTATTTTGCGAAACGCCCGAGCGATGAAAATTACAAACGGTATGCAAATGGCATTAACGGTTTTAATGGTGTTCAATGAAACAGTATTAATTCGCTTTCGCGGTAAATCCGATAAATCATAATGAAATGCAGTCGTCACACTCGTCGATACCGGTAAATCGTGGCGATAATTAAACGACGCGCCTCGAACGAATGTTTCTGGCATCCGCAAGAATCTTCGTATATAGGTACTTAGGTGCTTCGTACCCTCCATGATGCACGAGACGAGCCGTGTGCGTAAACAACATGAAATAAACTCGATCTTCGTAGCACGTTACAGCTTATTGTCTGCGTTGCTGAATTTGTTTCATTTGGGAAACACACAAATATCTGCGTACGCGCCTTAACTAACATAAAAAAATGTCAAGAACATCTGTCGCAGATGCGAATATTTAGGTTATTGTTTCTAATTATACGATACACTGATCTCCTACGAAACACTCATGTCTCCAAATCGTATGAATGCACTCAACACGAAAAGTAATTTCCACCACTGCTTACTCTACATTACTCTTGACAGGCGCGCGGGGTAGACCGAAATAGATGCAGAAGCGAGCAGCCGCTCCGCTCCGGGATCGATGAGCACGCGTAACACACCGGCGTATAAATTAATCTCAGGAGGTCGTGGGATTAGTTTACAATTCGGGATTAGCGGCGAACACGTTTCGCAGCAGCACCGTCCACACTCTTTTTCTCCCGCGGCCGCTGGATACGTCTACTAGTCTAGAGGCCATAAACCGAGAGGGTAGCGGAGATTGAAGGGTGGCTCGCGCGGATGATAGAGAACGTGGGATAGACGGAGGGGAGCAAGAGAAAGAGAGAGAGAGAACAAGGCGAGGAAGAAGAGACACTAGGGAGAAGCAGGGAGAGAGTGGTTGTATATCGCGTGTCGGGTCGAGTCTCATTGTCTTCCTGTCAGGACCGCGCAAATATTGCCACCATCTCCAGAACGACGACTATGGTCGTATACCTATGCAAACAGCCGGATAATATGCGCGCGCGTACGTAGGGGTAGGTGGGTACGTAAGTGGAGGGTCGGTATTTCTGACAAAGCTTCCCGCGCGCGTCACTCCTTTGACACGAGCGAGCGAGTGAGCGAGCGGGCGGGCGCGCTCGTATAAGGGATGACAAATCCCGCGCGAGGGATTTTCGCGATTCCCGACGGTCCCGTTTCCGTGAGAGACTCGATGATCTCGAGAGCCCCGCAAGCAGCTCGCCTTGTTTCACTGAAATACTACGGCCGCTCGCTAGAAAATTCCGCGCCGCCTGCATGTTTGATAAGACGTCTCTCAGTCGCCCATGTCGCGCGGCGCGGCTTCGACAGCCACGTACCGTTGTGTCAGAGTAATTTCACAGGTGGAATTGCTAACGCGGCGGAGGGTAGGCAGGCAAGAGAGACGTGATTGGCTAGGCTGAGGCGATGCGATTAAGCTTTTCAGGCGGGTGGTGCACGATGTTCTTTGCGTATGAGTCCAGGGAAATATTGTAAAATACTGCCTCCTTGAGGGAAAAGAACGTGTATTTCAATACCGCTCACTGTCAAGTTCCAGAGAAAACGACTCCTTCACGATGAAAGAAAAGACGAAGAAGTGTCGTATTTTGGTTGTGCGGTCCAGCCTGACAGGATGATGGAATGTCCCATGTGACTTTCGGCATCCACATATTGTTGAAACTTGACCACGTTTCTTGGCATCACAGTAGGTTGCCACGACTGCAATGAAGCATTAAGAAACCTATTGCTTTTTCAAGTCATCACTTGGAAATTTCTTCAATAATTGCAACCGTTTCTTGTTGATAGAATGTTCAATAGATTATTATGACACATGAAGTATTAATTTAATATACGAGCGCGCGCTATTCACTGAGAATCAATATTTTTCTTTGTCTGAAATTGATCGCAAAATTGCCCCATTTACATCCACGAGTTCCTGATATTACTTTGTGCGTGCGATAACATTTTCAAGATATTTAATTAAAGAATTCTATTTCTGATAATAACGTGGTTATTATGCTTTTCGTGTCTATCTTGGGAACTAAGGATTAGCAGATTAAGTCCATTTCCAGTTGCAAGATCCACTTAGATCTTCTCAAGACGGTTGCCTGGCTGGTTCAGATAATTATCCCTTCACGATAGAAATGACTATTTGCATGTCGGCGTTGAATCGTACAAAAGGCGGAGAGAAATTATCTTTTTCAAATAGTACCTCCTGCGAGACCTTCTCCAATTAAGTCTTTTTCTCGATCGCGTTCGTGTCTGGCACATTCCCCTATTAATTAGCTCGTTCGTTTCTGAGAAACCGTTCGAACCCGTTCATCTCACAAAAAATTCTATTTCTGTATTTAATATCTCTTTTTCTGCGAAAGGCACGATCATGTCTATAGAAGATCTGTAGAATTCTTACAAACAGTTCTCTATGAAAATGAATCAAGAAAGTTTTTTAACAACAAGTGTATCACAGGATAAGTGCATATACATATAATTGTTATTTTATTGTTAACGCTGCTCTACTTATTAAATCGATTAACCTGTCTTATATTGAGTCTCAGACTCTCAGCTTGAGATGGAGCATTTCTTAACAATTGTATGTGCCGATGAAATAACAGACGTTTCCTTGTCGAAAGCCATGTCGTCACCTCGACTGCCGGCTTTGTTATATTTTCGACGACTTTCCTTAAACCCACGATAGAGAACTCGCCGACTTGGAAAGCGAGTTTTATTTAGTCGCCGCAAAACACAGGTACGAAATTTCGAAAATGAACTCGCCGTCGAGCATGCGACTATATGCGAACGAGATAATGACACATTAATAGCCATTCCGTGAGGCACAAGACCTGCTGTTGTTCACTTATTGAAAGCGCTAGTCGCGCTCCGATGGGCCAGATAGTCTGCCTTTAGAAGTTTCCATTAACCTTATGCCGCGCGCGGCCGGGTGTTGCTGGAAAACGTCGGGATTGTTACAAAGAGCGACCTATCGCGCCAGCTGGTCCAGCCTGCGCAGGAGGCATGAATTAACTCCTAGAAACCACACCACCCACCCATTCGCCGCAGGTATACACAGCTACATTCAGAGAGACCCGGTGTTGCAGTGTGTATCCGCGTTCTGCCTTACTAAAACGCCCAAACGGTATTCGCGCGGGAAGTGGGCCGACAAAAGCAAGCGAACCAAATAATTTCGTGGCACGATAGTCCGTTTGAGCGCGCGTTCAATCCCTTTCCAGAATTCTTATCTATTGATCCCCTGTACCTGACAAGACTCTCGATTACTATTATGGTGTATTCTGCCGATAATGCCCCCACGGGAACTCTATCAGTCGCGTCGACGGCTCGTATATTTCTCCATCGTCGTAAGTAGAGCACCTGGTTTCGTATCAGTTTCCATTGGAAAACACGTCGTGACGATTCTATTCATCTATTTCGCTAAAAAACTTTACACCACAGATAAATCTGCTTTCTTGGTATATTTTGGGAGATTCAAACATATGAGCTTTTTTGAAAGACAAACTTGGTTATCAACTTTAGTTTTTGTAAATCATTAATGCTTAACTTTTCAAAATTACGAAAGAAATTATTTGCAAAGAATGCAGTTGATTCATTCGACTTCTGAGAGATTCATATAAGGAAAAAATTAAATATCTTTTACTGATCTCACGTCGTCTTAATACTTTGATGACTAAGCGTGTGATTTTTTACTTTATAAAGAAATATTTTTTCGATACATTGAAAAAAATATGTGAAGATTCCTAGCTTACAGAGTTTATTTCTGTGAATAAGGTTTACACATTTCACAAATAAACTTTCAAATATTTTTTTCTTAGTGTAATAATAGGTAATATATAATAGGTAATATAATAGATATAATATAATATAATAGATAATTATAATACTATAAAATGTATCTTATGATTTATATACACTGAGAGAAAAAAATTGTTTCAAATAAAAAATATTTATTTGTTAGGTACTAATAACATAATATTTATTTAGTAATATTTAGTTAATCTAAATTCTTTTATTTAAATATAAACAATTGCTTTCATGGGAAGCAACGATAGTTGTTTTAGGAAAATATATATTTTCTCATATATTATATATTTTTTTTTTTCAATGTGAGAATATATTAGCACAAATAAAGAAATGTAATATATAAATTAGTACTCATAGAATAAATATTTATTTTTTAAATATTTTTTCTGTACAAGAAGGACATAGAAGATATGGAGGATATGTCTCCTTAAATACGGTCTAAGCAAGTTCTCGAAACTTTGAGTGACAGAAAAATTTTTGCATATCATAAGTGTAGTCGTCAAAAAGTTATTTTTAACCTTAGTTTCTTATCTGCGAAAATATTCGGGAGACATGGCAGTTTACTGTCGTTACTTTTCCAAAATTATCCTGACAGAGTTTACGCACCATCATTGTCATGCTGTGACTCAATATTCTGAGAAAAACACGACGATATGATAGAATATCCTGTTACGTCACCCCGACTCACCGACTTAGGGCGCATGTGAATTATGGCCAACCGTTCGCCGCGATAAACCAACCGAATTTACGAGCATTGATTCTTACTGTCTGACTAGTTTGCCGACCACAGTCCGAGATGGTTCTTTGAGTTCGGCCAAGCGCTTCGGTAACGCGAATAAAATGAGTTACGAGCTTTCTAAACACGTTACGGGAAGATCTTTAGATAAATCCTCTAAACGTTTGTAAATCCTCGTGCCGCACGCGTTAAGTCGCAGAAAGATTTTATTGTAGAGAAGTGTTTTAAGTATTTACGAGCATGTAAACGTATTCAAAAATCTCCAAGGCGAAAGTAAATTACCGGTTCTCCTCTACTTTTATATAGAACGGCGATTTGATGGAAACCAAATTATATAACGAATTAATATTCTACAGCATGAAAAGCACGCAGTAATAAAAACACGTTTGACATGCTTTGATTCGAATTGCGTCTCAGCTTGAAAATTAGATTGAAAACTGCAAATAAATTTTCGGCAAACAAATATCCAGTATGCGTTATAAGTTGCATCAAATTTTTTAGCACTAAGATTTCCTAATTAGTCAACAAATTTTAATCAACAGGATATCATATTGTCATGTTTTCCGAGAATATTGAGTCATAGCATAACAACGATGGTGCGTAAACTTTGTCAGGATAATTTTCAAAAAAATAGTGATAATAAACTATCATGTCTCCTGAGTATTTCCACAAATAAGAAACTAGAGTTAAAAATAAATTTTCGACGACACTTATGATGTGGAAAAATTTTCCTGTCACTCAAAATTTCGATAACTTGCTTAAACCGTATTTAAAAAGACATATCCTTCATATCCTCTTCGTACACTGAGAGAAAAAATATTTATTCAATAAGTCTTAATTTCTTATTATTACATTTTATCGACGTCAAATTATTCTTGATGTTGACGTGAATAAAACAGTCAATATTAAATAAAATATAGCTATTCTAAAACTCAGTCAAGCATTACCTTATAAATCAACGATGAATAAATCAGACTTGAAAATTTCATTATTATTTTCTCATGATCACTTCATTATTTTATCAGTTTTCATTTCGACTCATCCCATGTCAACACATCTCGTCGCGATTGGTGTCTGACAATTATTGACACCGTTGTATAAAACTCGTTATACTGAATACAAAATTCCTCTACCATTTCACAAAATAACCACGTCAAATTTTGAGTTGTTAATTACAGAAGATTGATGCGTTATCATATACGCAATCGTGCACTAATTTTCTTTATTAATAACTCAAAATCTATCTTTGGTCATTTGCAAAATGGCAAAGGACTTTTTTGCTCAATTCGGCGTAATGCGAGCAGCAGACGTCGCCATCACGTCGCCATACACCGTATCACGCGTGATTATTCATCAATTTTCCTTAATTAATAACTTTAATCAATAAATTGATTAAAGTTAACCCCAATTGAACTGAAAAAGCGCCTATCGTGCAATGAAGAAATGTCTTCTACCTCGTAATAAACATTTCAATTTCAAGGCGCCATAAACATTGTCGGCGTTATGATCGCGAAATCATACGGATTACAAAATGCGCGAGGTAAACATTACGAACCCGTCAAAGAGCTCGTGTTTCGACATTTCACCGGTAAGGTAGCGCAAGGGAGTAATAGCCTGGAAGCCGAATTAACGTCACACGCGTATCCCGCAACCCCCGCGGAACCGCATTCGCGAGCTCGAATTCTTATCGTTTTTCCGGAGTAATCCGCCTACCGTCTCTTCCCGTTCCGCCGGTTTATCCCGTCGCTGATAAGGCGCAACGGAATTGAAAGATCAAAGGATTACCATTATTACCTTGTCTCGCGAGCGACTCGCGTTTTTCACGTGTGCGCGCAAATTGACCCTCGCCGTATTCCTCCGCAAATTTAAATACGTACGCTCGAACGCGCGCCGGTATATTTGAATCTTCCGCAATGATCTGAAAGAACGTTATGTTGCAAAAATATCACGACTTTCCGGATTTAAAAACATGGAGGAAAAAGGTTGTAATTTCAAGGTATCATTGTTTCACGAATAAATTTTAAACCTAATATTCTCGATATTTTCTCGGAAATAAACTTTATTTCACATGAATAAACTCTATATCCCATAAATAAAATTTTAACTATTTTTTCCTCAATGTATCGATGTACGTAGAAAAAATATTTAAAAAATAAGAAATATTTATTCGATTTAGGTACTAATAACATATTTATTTAAATCTAAATTCTTTTATTTAAATATAATAAAAACACTTGCTTTCATGAGAAGATATAGTTCTAAGAAAATGTATATTTTCTTATTAGAAAAATATTTTGTGTTAGTATGAATAATTCATTCATGCCTATCGAATAAATGTTCTTAATTTCTTAAGTCTTTTCTCTCATTACATTTAATAGCTCCTACGAAAGCACTTGGCGTTTACCCGTGTAAAATACAAAATACAGATGGCGAAGACTTAACATTCTTTAGTTCACATTACTTCCAGAGTCTCGGAAGGATTAATGTGCGACCAGGTGAATTTCGTCAAGGGATAAGCGGTGCCACGTCGTATCGATTTCTCGTTATCCCCGGTGCTCGATTATGCGGAGCGCAGACCACAACGAGAACAAGATCCGATAACACGAGTGCCCGGTACTTTTGGAATGGTGAGTAATTTATGTGTCTCATAATCAGCATGCCGCATTGAATCCCACAATGATACCTGCCTCAATATAGAACCAACTCGGTGACCAATTATACGTCCTGATTTATCCCTTCTGGCGCAAAATCGATCGGAAACACGATCGTCACAGCTGCGGCGACCGCTACGTGCGAAATTTAATCAAAGTCGTCGCTCCAATCGGATCTAAGACGGTCTGCGGTAATAGACTCGTTTCGAGGAGCAATTACTGCGTATCTGCGATCTCTAGTCCATTTCGCGAGTCTCTACATTTCGTATCGCGCACGTGAATATCGCGGACATCCGCCAGGTATCACGTAATACTCGGGACAGAGACCGAGAGAATACGCGCGCGTTCGTGTATGTGCACGCGCGCGTGTACGTGCGCGGTCTTCATTACGTTGCATGGTCGCCGGGTATTTCCCATTTTAACGATCAAGTATATCGCGCCGGCGGCGGTTCAACGAACCCGCGACATAAAATGCATTTGCGCGTTGAGACAAAAAGAAGGGAAAACACCGAGAAAGAGAGAGAGAGAGAGAGAGAGAGAGAGAGAGAGAGAGAGAGAGAGAGAGAGGAAAAAATAATACACGAATAGGCGCCACACCACCGCCATGTGATAACACGCTGTGCAATATGCATGTGCGTGTCCACATGCGTGTCTCTACACTGAGAGAAAAGAAATATCTGAGAAATAATAAATATTTATTTGCTGGATATTAACGGTATATTTATACATACTTGTACTAATATAAAATATTTTCTAAATAAGAAAATATGCGTTTTCTTAAAATCTTAAGATCTTAAGATCTTAAGAAATCTTAAGAAAATCTTTGTTTTTCATGGAGGCAATTATGTATTGCATATAGATAAAAGAATTTAGATTTCAGTAAATATACTACTGAAACCTATATTTTGAGAAAAAAAGTGGTAAAGTTAATGAAACTTTGTTTGTGTGTGTGTGAACGAGTAAAATTCGCCCAAGCAGACGTTTAATCGATGGAACGAATTATATAATCGCTGATGATATAATAATGAGTTATCCATTGATTCAGTGATTGCGATTTGGTATTGACTGTATCAACATAACTGATTGTTGCATTAACGCGTTATTTTTATTCAATAGACTCAATATTTTATCAAAGGTGGGTGACTGCCAATTTTGTCGATCCAACTGTTTTTCTCAATGGGCCAAATTAATATTTACTAATTTTCACATATTTTTCCTATCAGTGTACATGCGTGCGTGCGTGCGTGCGTGCGTGCACCAAGAAATACATCGCGTATCTTTAGTGAAAGTCACGTCGTCTCTCGACGACGGTCATATTTCGTTTTACGACGCAGATACATTCTTGAAGAGAGCATGCCGGGCAACCGAACGACAAACGGGCCCGGCCGAATGTTGCTTTATGAGTGTCTGTCCAGCCGGACGGGACGGCGCTCGTAAGTCGTCAATAAAATTTAGATGTTTTACGCGTAAGACCACAGCGGCAAATGCAACACGCGCGCTCGCGCTCGCACTCGTAACACTCGACATTGCTGAGTACGTGCACATAGTATGCTGCGATATGCAAGAAAATGTCGCCGTCGCGACACGTTCTGTGTCGTTGCCGTGTTAGATAAATAAAACAGCTAATGATCCTTGTCGACTGCTGTTTCAAGATATTTTTTACATATTAATGTCGACTGGAATAATTCATCACAGTTGTTACTTTAATATAAACGCGATAACAACTGCCGCAGCGAGAAAATGTGATGCCCGAAGTGTTCCTTTTCAATTTTTTAAGGAGAGATTCTGGTTTAGAGAGTTCAGTAATAATTCTTATCGACTGCTGTTTCAAGATATTTTTTACATATTAATGTCGACTGAAATAATTCATCACAGTTGTTACTTTAATATAAACGCGATAACAACTACCGCAGCGAGCGAATGTGATTCCCGAAGTGTTCGTGAAGGTTTCTTTTCAATTTTAAGGAGAGATTCTGGTTTAGAGAGTTCAGTAATAGGTTTTATGAATGTTTTTTTAAAGAAATATGTATGAAGGTATCAATATTTTGATCATGCTATATATCATTGTTTTAAGTGAAAAAAACTGAAATTCCATCCAAGTTTTTTGTGTTAAGCGCAGTGTCGCCAGACGCTTCTTAATGGTGGACAGCATTACAACTTGTGTAATAATCTGCAACAAACGGGACGGAAACATTTAAAAACTATTAAATTTGCTGGAGGATGAACCTAAATTCTTTGGAAAATTTCCAAAATTTGTGTTTTTCCAGAGACACTAAATAAAAATAAGAAACAAATTACTTATAACTTCAAAGTGTTACTATTTTGTCGAATTTTTACTTTGTGCACATAACAAAAGTTTATCCTGCAGCAAATTTAATATAGTTTTTTTAAATTTTTTATCCCATTTGTCCCAAATTATTACACGAACCGTAACATTGTCTACGAGTCCATCGCACTTAGCACAGAAAAGATGACGGAAAATTTCATGTTTTTTTTAATAAAATATTTTTGTATTTAAAACTATAATAAATAGTATAGTGAGAACCTTATATTATAATATCTTTATTAATTTCTTTGAAAAAAATGTATAAAAGCTTGCTATTTTTCACCCATCTAAACCAGATCCATCCTCCCTTTACATCTCTCACAACTCGCACGGTTTATATTGGATACAAAGATAAATGCTCATGCCTTTATAATGCCACTGCATCGTATCTTTGAGGCGCGCGTTACGAGGGATAAATCTAATTTTTAATAGTATCGTTAGGATCTTAGCAGGGGTCACAATAGTAATTAACCACGCGCCGGCATCCTCTGTGCAGGCGGCGATCATTAAATTCTAATGAACTCTCTCATGCATACTGAACTTATTCATGCGAAGCGAGCATCGCGTCTTAAAAACGTTCCCTGATTCTTTCCCCGTGCGCAGTATTAGTAATCATTAGCGTCGCTCTCGCTTCACGTTCTCGGCGCGATGAGATCGTGATCGTCGTAGATCACCGGAACACCCACGAAGGATCGTCCGGGAATCGATAATAATCGAAGTGGGAATTGCGGCGCGCGTGTGACGCGGTTAAGAAGCGCGAAATCGCGGCGCACTCGCGGGACTCACGTTTTCCGCCGGCGTTTCGTGACGGGGTCCCACGAATCAGGCGTCCTCACATGTGCGCGGGGGTGTGGGCCCGTGAAAAAATGCGGCCCTCCTACGGCGACCTAATCGACGGCTGGCGTCCGTGAAGTCAATTCTCGCCGGCATTGTGCGCAAATACACTGAATCATTGAGGCGCTGACTGCGACTCCGGGCACGGCGTTTAACGGCTCTTAAGGCCGAAAATCCAAGCGCGTAAAGAGGCATAACGCGAGACCGCCGGGGCCGTCATTTTTCATTTTCCCCTAGCGTCCTTTCACGAACGATCTCCGCGCCACAATCGAGTCCCAACCCCCGGGGGCTCTTCGGCGGGACCATGACTTGCCGGAAAATTGATACGCCCGATCAGGTGCGAGCGGGCCACGTGAGAAAACACGTGGACTATGAGGCGCGCAACCTCGTGGGGCTTTTAACGTCGAGGGGATGTTAAACAGATCAATTTCCGGAAGCCGACCTCGACTCCGTGGCCTGCGTTCATCGAAGTTGATCGATGTCGTCGCGATCATTTATTCACACAGCGATCCGATACTACAGTTTTTTTTTTTTAAACTAGTAGAAATTTAAAGTGCGTGAAAAATAAACAGTATACGGAAGGAAGGATACAACGGACATAACCAAAAATATTTAATTGCGAACAGCATGATCGTATCGGTCTAGTTATCTTGTATGATCGTAATATAACTTAGTTACTTTGGTACATCAACTACATCGATGTAATTGCACGTGATCTGGTTGTGGCAACCAGAAATCGGTTAGCGTTGAGGTGACATGTACCATGAATATATACAACTCTGCTTAGAGCAACCAGATATCGTCCCTGTAGCTCAGCAATTGCTCTGTGGTTGAGACAACCACATAATTAGTTGTTCCGTATTTTATGTACTATTAATCTGCTCGGCACAATCAGCTTTACATGTGAGCCAACCGTTTTCTTCCACGTAAAAATCCACGATATCTGCAATATTTTTTATGTGCAGGATACAAAGTTTTATTTCGTGTGTTTACTTCTTTTCATGGATTCCAGTGATACAAATTGCACAGACGGTTTCGTACATTAACAGTTATTAAATAAAAAAAGATAAATATCGCACCTCAGATGCGTCCAATTCCCGTCCATCGCGCTTCCTTTCCTGACCGATGTGCACCACGTGCACGTCGGAATGTTTAAGTTCCGTCGGGATGATACCGCAAAACGGGTCGTTCAGTATGATCGCCTTTATTGGTATCGCCGATCGATCGGCCGATCGGTGTATAATTCTCAAATGCCCGCCGCCAGCCAGCCTCTCCGTTGGAATTCAGGGGCCGCTCGTAGGCGTCTAGGAGCGGCGGGAGAATTTCCGTGTATTTCGGCGACGATCGACGTGCGCCGACGTACGTCGCACATGACGTTTAGTGTCGACGATTCCTGCCATTCCTGATGACGTATGCATGAAATTGCGGGCCGGTTTATCGCCCGTCCGGCTGCGTCCGTGCGGATTGCAATGCGCCTCCCGCAGCGGTGGATTTAGAACTCGACCCTGGGCTCTCATTCAGTATTCGGTCTTCATTTATTAAGATCCGAGTTTTCTCTCCTCACTTCTGCGTAATTATGAACAGCTCGAGTCTTTTAAACGTTCCGAAATGTCTGCACGACTTTTTATTCTGACAATATGGATAGTTCTTCGCATCTTTGCGCGGATTCGTGCGATGCTCTTCACATAAATCGAATAGTTTAGCCATCTCATGTATTCTCTAATTCTGTTGGAGTGGAATTTCACTTAAAATTGCAGTATTTTCATTCAAAGCGATAATACTACCGCAAGAGAGAATATTCCACTTTACCTTAGAATGAATTCTGACTCCATATGACTAAACATATTCCTATGATGAGCGCGTCACATTAATTCTTCAATTTCGAGTAAATTATACGAAAAATCGCCTGAATTCGAGTGACTCGATGGTCACTCTACTTTTTGAATGAAATTTCTGTCCATGAAAAATTTAGAGAGAATATAAAGGTATGAAAATAAGATTATTGGCAAGTAAAGTACTTTGCGATATTTCACGTATTTTTAGGAATACGACTTGTTTTACACATCGAATATAATATTTTGAGATAAAATTAAAGCTTGTGAAGTATTCACGAGTCTTCAACTACCCTGCTTTAATATCTCCTTTAAACTAGAATCGCTATCGTATATTGGAAGATCTATGCAATGAATTGAACTATCGATCAGCACGCATACAAGAAGGCATGAAATCGGGCATTATGTGATCCTAGCTTTACACATGTTGAAACTAAAAAATATATATACACAGAGTGTCCAACGATTAATGTGTGTACTAGCTTTACATAAAGAAAAGAAAGAAAACAGTTATATCGTCAAGATCAAGAATCTCTCCTGGCGCCGAGACGGTCAGCTTTTCAGCAGAATCAGTTTCGGGAGCGTAATAATACAGGATCAAGACGTCGTAGCGTAAATCCGTCACGTCAGCCGTGCGATCCGTAGTGCGCGAGGGTGTCAACGCCGGGTCGCGCACGATAAATTCGCAATAAGCATTCGTGACGCGAACTCGCCTACGTACGGGGACAGTCTTGTTTGATTATTAACGCGACCTACATTTTATTCACGCGCTCGTCCAACTTCCCGTCGCATGCTATGGAAGTTCGAGGGGTGGTCGTGTGATCAGTTAAAAATGCAGCGTCCGTCGTCGCGTGGCATTGATACGGCGATCCCGTTTCGCCCGCGCCCTGTCCGTAAATAATGTAACCGTAATCGTCACGATCGTTATCCGCGTGTGCAACGCCCTCCCACGATATTTATCGCCGACGTGACCGTTGAAAGAGCGTGCTGCACGGACTGCACATGCGTGACTTGGTGCGCTCGTTTGCGAAAAATCCCGCCCTCGAGTTAATACGACGCTTTAATCGTAGAACAGTGGCAGAGCTCGCGCGAGTAATTCCATCGTGGGGTTATTTTTCATTCCCGCGCATCGGTGATCTGTTTCTCTATCTCTCTATCTCTGTCTCGCTTCTCCTGAATTTTTCTGAGTGAGTTTGGTATGTCGACAGTTAATGATCACCATTGCGTCGAGTTTCACGCGAACCATGGTCCCAATCACGATATGATCCCGCGTATCGCACGTAAAATCGTATCGCCATCCGCTGGCAGTCATTTTCGTGACAGCCAGAAATAAAAGAACGTTTGGAACGTGATAATTCCAACCAAGTTGTACATCAAATATTGTATCAAATATTTTCGAAATACAAAAATAATTTTGTACGTGGTGATTTGCAAAATGGTAAAAGAACGTTTTTGTTCAGTCTGATCTACGCTCATAATGACAGGCATCGTTATCACAACTCATTCATTGTACCGCATCATCAGTCTTCTTTAATTAACATCTCAAAATTTAACGCGCTTCTTCGTGAAATGTTATGCGGAAAAAACAGTATAGTTGGCCCATACATAAGTCTGGTTGTGCCGTTTTTTTCGTGTAGAGGAACTTTACGTTCAGTTGGACAAGTTCTATGTACTGCACACAACGCTGTGCACATATTAATCGTTGGACACTCTGTGTATATATATTTTTTAGTTTCAACATGTAAAAAGACACAGACCGAGAGTGAAACGTGCGGTCGGGACCGCATGCATCGGGGGACCGCGGGATTAAACAAAACGTTTCTGACGGCTATAAGCCGCACGCGCCTGTCGAGCAACGTCATAATAAACTCCACCGCGGCAATCACGCCGTTACTGTTACCGCGCGCATCGACGCGTTAATTAGCCCTCACCCCGCCGTTCGCCAATGCCCGCGAGAGATTCCCCAAGATGTTATCGCGATTCTTCGGATTCTTACGAGATTCTAACGACTCACTTATGTGCCGAGAGATCGCCTCGGCGATGCGGTGTTGATAAATTCAACGCGGAATTTAAAGTCACATTAAAAGTGGTGGAAGGGCGGGTGGGGGAAGCGGCGGGTGGGGGGAAAGAATCCGCCGCGTCATCTCGCTCAACGACCTCATCACGAGGAGAGGATACCCTCGGCGATTCCTCATCGACTTTACGAGACACCGCTGCAAGAACGAATCGTCGTTGCTCGCGCTAATGACGATTTTGTCTGCGTGAGGCGTGTCAGAGAAAGAGGACACGATTCCGCGCGTTCACGCGTGTCGTCTCGACGCTCACGATTCCCCCGTGTTCACGAAATCGGAGTCGCTTCGCCGCGGGGAATCACGTAACGCCGCAGGTGTGCCAAACATTTTTCAAGCAACATGAATGTCTGCATCGGCTTGAAATTATATGAAATTTCCCGCGGCGAGGCGCGACCCGCCACCTCCTGTGTGCGTATTTCCATCTCTTCTGTACAGAGATATTCAAGTCATAATCGATGTGAAACGTGACGTGTTCCATTGCGTAATAAAACTCTGACAAATATCGAATAAATTACCGACGAGACACTAAATGATCGTAACTCGAGTTTCTTACGAGCTAGATAGGTGATTCCTTTTTTCTTAGGAAAAATTCTGTGCCAAATCTAAAACTGCCAAGCAACCGCGTGACCACGTCTCAATTTGTAGTATTTTTCTACATAAAACATAAAATGAGTGCAAACATCTTTTCTTATTTTCAGAAATTGGTATTCCCCTCTCGGCCGATTGAGAAAATTAATTTTCACACATTTCACTGATCAATGTGGAATTATATTGTACTATTTTTTGGCGAAAGATATTGTATTCAATTATTTCATCTCCGTATTTCAAAATTCAGTGCTATACGTCGACTACGTTCTTCTAAAAATATCAGGATTCAGATTAGAATGTCTGCCGTATTATTTGCTTTTCGAGCCGTAGATGGAGAAACCGTAGAAACATCTTCACCGTCTCGGGTAACTCGAGAAAAACATATCGCTGTCGCGAGCCATAATCGTCGATATTCCATTAACGTCGCTCGTACACACATACACACAAATAGCGTAGCTTTCCGATGCCGGTAAAGTGAGACACGTACGTGTTCAAATTTATGTCGGTTAGTCGCGAATACACATCTGTGAGGTATTCCCTCTAACGACGCTTTATTCGGACACGTTCATGTAACTCAGTGTACATCAGTGTGAGCTTACTGTGTGGCTCTCTCTCTCTCTCTCTCTCTCTCTCTCTCTCTCTCTCTCTCTCTTTTTCTCTCTCTTTCTCGTTCTGTGCCGCGGGGAATCGCGCGCACAATTCTGCTGACGTAGCAAATATTTTCCAAAATACGTGAGCGCCATATAATTCGAAATTACATAAGTTTTCTCTGGTAGCAGTACTCCACACGTTATTTCATACCTATCTGCTTTTATTCCCGCTGAACATTGTTTGAATTTATGTCGAAATGTGTATGCACGGGCTGCATGGCTAGGTTAAATCCTGTTAATCAATCTTCATCGGTACCATGAGAGACATCACAATAAGCTTCTTTGTACTCTTTCCTTCTATTCAGATAGAGAGAAGAAGAACGAGAGAAAGAGAGAGAGAGCGCTCGGAAAAAAATGAAACGTTGCGTTTGTTGCGCGTGATGTAATTTGCGCCGCACTACCGACAATGCAAAAATAAATTTAATTAATTACTTTTTTGCAACTTTTTTAATTAATTGTATTTACGCGCGTTTTCTCCTAGTTTTCACGCTGGAGATAACAAACGAATAAACAAGCAAGCTTATTTATATATTGTGATATTCATGATGTCAAAATTTAATTTTTCGCATGACGTGCGCGCACGCGCGCATATGTACTCTTTATTCTCTCTTTATTCATTCCGCCTAACCACTTAATTATTATTCAAAGCGGGAATCAGATAAATTAAAAGGTATTCTAAGCTTAATCCACAGAAACTCGTAGCCTTTTCATTAATTCGGCACACACACACACACACACACACGCCAGTCCGACCATCACATGCAATTTATTTCGCGACAAAGATACATTCACGCACGATCGAATACAGCAAACAATCATGTCGCATAAATACGAGATTATTTCGTCTCGTCGACGATATTATCTCTCTCTCTCTTTCTTTTTCGCGTGTCCCTCCCTCTCTTAACACAAATATATCATGAATCTTTGTTGCGTTATCGCGACTATCATAACATCAGCTGCCGAGCGATGGATCAAGCAGCGGGACGACGTAAAGATGCAGGTGTTCCAAATATTTTTTCAGGAAGCCCTAGCGCCTGAGCGTAAATTACACGGGGAGTAGCTCCTAAAGGAGAGAGAGAGAGAAAGAGAGAAAGAAGTCTGACCTCGTGAATCCGGTTTCACATGCTCTCCTCCCCTGTCGCCCCGTTGTCGTTCATTCTTAACGAAAATCGCGCGGAAACATCCCCCGTTTACGCGACTCCTCGCGTCGTCGCGACAATGCCGCACGAGGGATGTATTTTCGTGCGCGCGCGACGAGCTTCAAATATTTTCGTAATAATGTCCGAATGCGCCGGTGAGGAGACGGAGACGACGAGGGTAGAAGAAAAAGGGGAGGGTCGCCGGTGACAGCAGCAACAAGAGCTATGTCTCAATGTTTGGCCCGATCCTTCAGCTGTCGCTATTATGGGCATGAAATCGACAATGGCACGGTTCAAATGACGTTCTTAACCGTAGTATACCTGCCGCGCCGCACGATCGTGCGATCCCACGTCGCGGAGGTCCTATTCCGACGCGATTTCCACCGGGGAAGCCGGGGGACACTTAAGATCATCGCGGCGACCGAGTTTGCTCTTTTGTGGGTAACCGTTTGCGAGCTCGGACAGGCACGGCTCGTGGTGGGCCTATGAATCGTCCGGAAAGATGGATAACTTTCTTCCTCCAGCCGGGCCCAAATATCATCCACGGCAAAAGCACTGCGGCGCTCATTGTGGCGCGATTTTACGGACGAATTAAGCGCCGGGAAAATTTAGCGTGGCCGGGACGGTGACGTGGAAACTACATAGAAGCAGCGGAGGGAGGATGGGCAGACGGCCGAGTAGAAATACGAGACGCTCATTGTGTTTTTGACTCGGCAAAAAATTGGCCGTTTAATTAAATTTTACGCACCGTCCGGCGATACGAGCACATCCCGCGCGCGCGCGCACGCGGTGTTATACGTTCCCTGCTTTCTCATATTTTCCCCGAAACAAGTCTGACCCCGTGGACGCAATGAGGGATTTTTTTTCAGCGCACTTGGTATGTGTGTGTTATTTCAAGAGCCCTCTCTTCCACATGTACCTCACAGCTCGGATGAAGTCATCGTGCGTGCGCATTCCGCAAGGATGGTCCCCGCGCGCGAGGAGAGAGAGAAAGAAAACGCGCGTTTCGACATATCGCATCTGCCCACACGCGAAATAATCGTCGACGCATTATTCGAGTCATCGCGCGGCTACGTCTATCATTACCACCGTCGAAAGATAGTATTTGCCGTAATGACATGATTGCGCCGTTTAAAGGGGTTAGCGGGCCCCCCTCTTTAATTTCCTCTCGCGTCGTTCCTTAAATCTCTCTCTCTCTCTCTCTCTCTCTCTCTCTCTCTCTCTCTCTCTCTCTC
>NW_022639634.1:111038-122824 GCF_010583005.1 Odontomachus brunneus | reverse complement strand
CTCTCTCTCTCTCTCTCTCTCTCTCTCTCTCTCTCTCTCTCTCTCTCCCGCTCGCGGCCCACCAAATGAAAGGGTGCCGTGCAGTCGCCCACACATATATCAATCCTAGGAATCTCGGCGAGTATTTCGGCGGTGCCGAGCGACGTCTCAAATTACACGGCTTTACGCGATCGTCTAAACGATGGAAACCGAATGCCACACACCGCCTGTCTGTCTGTCTGTCAAGTCCGCGACACGCTGCAATTACTCGACGGCCGGCCGTCTCCGCCTCGGTTAACTGACGTCCGAAAGGACAGTTATCCGAGCGAGGAAATCGTCCATCAAAATAATTCGAATTAATTTGGAGGACCGCCATTAACTCCGCGGCGCGGCTTCGGGCACGAGCCCTCCACGTAGACGTAGACGACGAGGATGAGAACGGCGACGCGCAACCTTCCGTTTCCCGCAAAACACGTTCACATAATTAAGCGCCGAAGCGGCCGCACGTATCTCGCGGGCACGGGTCGAATTTGAGCCGGCAGGAAATGCGTCCTTTCTCTCTCTTTCTCTCTTTTTCTCTCTCTTTTTCTCCACACCGTGTTTTGACACGGAGAACCGGAAAAGGCGAATGGAGAATAGGACCGTCTTACCATTTCTCCGTTCGCGTTTCATAAATCTTTCCCAGGGTGGCCGAGCCGGGCGGCACGTTTGGCATCGAGTTTCGTGTCACGTGTCACACATATTTTATTGCCAGGCTTGAAAAATCTCGAAAAAAAATGGGAGCAGCTGTTTGTCGGATATATATGCGCCGAAAGGGTGCGAGGGCCGCTCGCCCCCGCAAACGCGGATGCGAGTTTGCGAGCGACCGAGCGAGCGATTTTCGCCGCGTATTTCGCCCGACGATCTTTTAATAGTAACGCTTTGATTACAAATTGATGGCGAACGAAGCGACTGTCCAAATGCGAAAATCGTACGACTCGCTGCTGAATACTTTATGGCGTTATAGCGTGCCACGGGTGTTCACGCGGCGCGGCCAATTTCGCAGCAGTATCCGATAAATATTTCCTTTTGACGGCAGAAGCGGTAGTTATTTATTTTAATCAAACGATCGTCGGCGGAACAATAACTTCACAATTGCCTCCAAAACGCCGCGCACGGTGGGATTTGCACTTTCGCAAAATTGCACGCAGAATTTACATTACACCCGCTAAATTATTTAGCGCTACCTGCGGTAAATTGTCATTGCGCACGCCGGTTCCTCGCACGCGAAACGACGCCGTTGCTAGCCGAGCCCTGGGATTTTGCTAAATTCATCCTATCGACGTCAAGCGGTTACTTTCTTACGTGACGAAACATCAAAAATTGCCGTCTACGACGGCCAATTCGTCGGAATTGAACTGTCAGCTCGTCGTTCTCTCGTGGCACCCGTCGCACTTCAACGACTTCCGCTGCTCGCTGTATTTATTGCGAAACTGAATACACTGCAAAATAGACGTCGCTTCATTAGTTACGTCAGCGTGGCTATGTCCAGGATTAGGACGCTCGTGAAAAATAGCAGAAGTTCCGTCGAAGTTGCGAATTACGCCGAATTCCGAGAATATGGGAAGGTGGGAAACGGAATATCTGGAATTCCGCGCGGCGCGTTTTCGCTTTCTGGAGCCGGAGAGGGTATTTTATCATCCCTCGTAAAGCAGGCTCGTTGCGTGCCAGAACTCCCGTGTGTGTGTGTGTATGTGTGTGTTTATGTTGTGTGCGCACGTGTGTGTATGTACACGCGGCTACGTGCCATAGCTGTTTTCCCGAGACCTGGATGTAACCCTCCGCTGGCCTCTTAATCGCCGTTATCTAGGATACATTCGTATTAGTATTCTGTCTTATATAACGCACCTTCCAGTTGTTAAATCCGTTATTCCACAAATCGCGTCAGCCGCAAATTGCGATCATAATTAGGACGTGACAAATTCGGCGAAAGGTCCAGCCGCCCGTTTGTCATAACTATGGCTACGATGTAGCATTCGTGCTTATCACACTTATCAGTGCGTCGTAAATGCAGATTACCACCGCCGATACGCTCTGCAAGGAGCAACTTTTATTGAACACTCCTTGATAGAAGCACGATAATAATTTAATGTTATAAGAACGTAGCTTGTAACATAGAATCAAAATTTTCATTTTACTTTTGACCTCAATATTCCTTTTAATGCCTATTTTGATTCTCTGAAGTCTATATCGACCTCTTTTCATTCTATTTCAAAGCTTACCAGCTTTGCCGAGAACTCTTCTTTAGACCTTGCGAGTGGTATTTTGTGTATTCTCCGCTATTTGGGGACGCTAAGTAGGACTTCAGTTTTTATATGTATTAAACATACATTGAATCTTGGAAACATATAGATTTTGAAAAATTTAGTCCGAAAGTAGGACTAAAATTTCAACTCGGGCCTTGTTATTTTCAGTGTATTTTCTTCCTCTTTTTCTTCCCGTTTTCGAGTGTTCTTCTTTTGAACTTTCACCAGAACGCGTCGACGTGCACGTGCCGACCGCGAGCAATATTTGCGATATCATGCTCCACGATGCTTATACAAAATTTCATCCGATATTCGGCGTAACGCCTGCGAAGCAACGTCACGTCCGCGTGAGCGCACGCTGGAATCCCGACTAAATTTGCGAGGATTAAGAGAAGGGGTTGCAACGCGCGGACGGGTCTCTCTCTCTCTTTTTTTTTCCAACTAAGCCCCGCGTGCGCCACCCTTTCGTACTCGAGAGCGCCTCGTAGCTTTCCGCCACGAGCGACAACACACTCGTCATTTACAAAAGCCGCTCGAGCGGCTCTCTCGTCGGCTCTCTTCTCCGCTCTGTTCCTCCTCTCGTTTCTGCTCCTGCGTGCCCGTCTCTTTCTCTCTCTCTCTCTCTCTCTCTCTCTCTCTCTCTCTCTCTCTCCCATCAAAATAAATCCGCATCACCTTTTTTAAGGGTCGTCCGCCGTAGGGACACCTCTCTCCCTGTCTCTCTTTTATCTCCCTCGCTTTCCTTCTCTCCCTCGTCCCTGTCCGGTGTAATCCGTCGGCGCGTTGCGCCTCGGTGCGCATTTCCGGGAGAGAACGAATGCGCGCCGCGGTCCTATGATTAACTTCCATTCACCGATGGCTTAACCGACCGCGGATTTCAAAGGACACACCGGGACAATCGCTCTGTCTCTCTCTCTCTCTCTCTTTCTCTCTATTCTCCCCCTCTCTCTTTCTCTCTCCACGCCTGTCCCGTCCTATCCAATTTGCGGACGCCTCGCGAGAGCACGTTGCCGCTCACGGTTCCAAGATGCAATCGATATACAGCTGCCCAGTATGCGGCTATATTTTCTTCGTAATCCGACGCGCTCGGGGTGGCCCGCAACGGCACAATGTGTGGGGTTGATCTAATTTGATGCATTGAATTAGCGCGATTGGCTTAACGCGGTCGATATTTGCGCTCCGCTGATTAGACGTCCGCTACGTCCGCGTTCGTTTCTTATTGGTTAATCGCGAGATGGATCGTTTCTTATTTTGGGGTTCGTTCATTACGCTGATTGTTATTACCTCTTCCGTATATTGTGCAAAACAGGGGGAAAGAGAGAAAAGGAGGAAAGAGAGAGAAACAAACCAGACGAGACTCATTCAGAATTATTAATAAATTTATGGTTCGGTGGTTCATTGCAGAGACGAAAGCAAAGACGCATTGTTACTCGTTTGACGGTGAAGATTGTCTCTGCGAGAAAAAAAATATGACGCGCGCGAACGAGTTAAAGTCGTCACCCGCGCAAGACACATTTCTTGCGTTGGATAAACTCGACAGGCGATGGTGTCCCACTTTCGAAAGCAATCGTGAAATTTTCTGAGATGAAGTCACGGCTCGCTCGCACAATATTTCCCTCCCCTCCGTCCTCCCTCGCCACACGCTCTCGAAATCTGTCGTTTCAAGGAGGGTTTTAATTTCGGGATGCGCGCCGAGTCAAATACGCCGGTGCATGGCGAATGGGCGCACTATTGAAATGTTCCCCCGGCGATAATGTAAGCGCTACAATCTCTCCCGAACCGCTATTGCTGCACGCGGAATTAAACGTACGCGCCGTTACACCTGAACTCCATCCCGAAAAAACATTTTCGCCGTCGTCTCCAAAAATAACAAGAGCGACGATAAGGTGTATTCATTCGCGGGAGACTCATATTGTGTATTGACAGATATACGAGGTCGTTGTGTGAGAAAACGAGGAACTTTATTTCCGTCGCATTATGTATATAAATATTAGTAGCTATATATTATAGATATATATTATTTAATATATAAATATTAATTGAGCGTATTATTAAATATTAAAAGACACGCTACCGCGCGATGGTCTTCCCATGTCGAAATTTTAATCCTCCATTAACTCCGAAAATTTTGTTGTATAGGGCGAATGAAAAATCTCGAGATTCTAACACTCCGCAGACTTTTGTTTTGCAAATGATTATTTTTTCTATATTGAATTTGCTTTAAAGAGAGAGAAGGATTTATTTCAGGATTATTTAATATTCGACTGTGTCACCCGCATTTAATTTTTATTCTTAATTTCCATCAGCAAAATGTATTAATTGTGCAACTCACTTGACTGTAGATAGAATATGTGCGGTAAACGAATGTTGAACAATTAATACGGATAAATAACGAGATTAACGGGCAAATAATACAACAAGCTCTTTATTTTCTCACGATCTGCGTGTCATATTTTATTGGCGGTGGGAATTACAACATGATTTAGAGATGCATGAGAGAGAAAGAATTGTAAGAGAGGTATATTAACTAGAGATATAAATCAGTGTTCGCGAGACGTACAGTAGATTCTAAGGTCCTTATTCTGAAATCTTTTTATCGATAAAAATACCTCCAAATGTGGCTTACATTCTTATTGGTTTTCAATTATTTAAAGACATTTTTATCGATATAATGTCCATTGTTTTGATACTCTCACGTGTCTCACACTTTTCTGTGACCAAGCCATTATCGATCAGATGAGTTATTAGTCCTTCAAACTCGGCGAAATTTGCAGAATTCATTTGTAGTAGCGAAACTTCGACTCGGGAATTGGGATATCCTGTGTGATTTGTTTCTTTATTGATTTGTTGAGAAGTGAAAAATAAGGTTTGAGGAAATAATTCGCAAGAAGCTTCTTCCACACATTTTCTATTACGTGGTTAGCAAAGCCTGAGCGGTATTGCAAAAGGAGGGTCATTAAATATTGCATATACGTGGACGCTTTCAGTCTGGTAATTACGGCTTAAATACTTTGATTGGGGATATTAAATAAGCACACCTGCGCACAATGCACTATGTAACGTTAGATATGCTCCAATAATTATTGTGTGTGTGTGTGTATATATGTTTACGCGCGCGTGCACTTTGTAATTATAATTATACCATTACAAACACACGCACGTAAGTCTAGGGTAAATTAACTAAACCGTATAAGCCAACGTCTAACATGTTATGCTTCCCGAGCAGAGACGTACGTCAGTAAGATGATAGATTTTAGGATATCGTTGCACACATTACCGTTATTAAATACAACGTGAAAAACGCGTATAGAACTTTTAAAAGAAAGAATTCGTTAATCTCGTGCTTGCAAATATTTGCCGAATCAACTATCTGATCGTTTGATACTCGAAAAGCACGCATTCATACATGATGCAAAGGCAGGTTTGCAAAGCCGATTTTTATGAATCGCGAAAGGGAGAAAAAATCCATCGCGATCGCCGCGCGAAATTAAATCCTGTTTCGCGTTTCTTCAATTTTCCATGACGCTCCGGCTGCATTATTTATCGACTTCGTTATCGATTTGTCGGCCGACGATAAACGCGCGGAGATTCGAGGTGCACGCGCTCGTGCAAATAACTGGAGCGGCACTTTCGCAAGCAAACGATCGGCCGCTGCGGATGTGTGCGCGTCCAGTTCAACCGGAACATCCGGATTCTGGCTCGCTCAGAAACGGCTCTTTCGTGCCGGGATTGCACAAAGTTTCCGCACGGGCCTCGTAGTCTTAATGAGCGCTTAATTAATCGGACAAGCCGCAGTGTCTAGCGACCGAGCTCCTATATGACTCTCGTCAAAGAGGCAATCAGTGAAACGATTGACACAAAGTCGGTCTGATCCCATATGACTGCGAAGTATGCGCTCGAAAGCATCACGCTATTACGTTAATATCGCGTTTCATATTCGCAAAGGAGACGTTTCGACCGAGATAAATTTGAAGCGCGACTTCAAATCATATGGAGCATCTCTTTGATCACGTCACCTACTCTTTACACAACCTGACGATCAAATTATGTTTATTTCATAGAACTTGATCTCTCTTTTTCTGATATTAATTATGATAAAAATTTCGTAATTAATTGCGATAAAAATTTCCTTTTTTTACTTTTCCGTCTATTGCATTTGGAACTTTTGTACTCCCAGTTTTTTTAAGTAAAATTTTATTTGGGAAGTAGAATGACTCGAGTAACTTTTCACTCATATATTGAAAAAAAATACTTGAAACCTTATTTGAAACTTTTATTCCATAAATAAATTTTCAAGTATTTTTTTTCTCGATGTATAGAATGAATTTTCATCCGAATCGTTAAGTGAATATTTTCACTCGAAATTGAAGAGTGAATCTAATGTATAATTGGTTTTAAATCAGTTTGCACATTTTTTATCGAATGACGCTTCAAGTTAGAATTGAAAGCCATTGCTGACACACTGAGAAAAAAAGTATTTGAAAATTTATTTGTGATATAAAGATTTGAGACATAAAGTTTATTTCACAGAAATAAACTTTATATCCTCCAAATAAATTTTCAAGTATTTTTTTGAATGCATATATGCGCAGTAATTAATTATAGTATTATATATATGTAAAAATTACTTCTCAAAATATAATGTTCTCTTAAATTAAAATAAATTCTATTTCCCCGAATTTCATGAGTGTCACATTCTGCACTGTTACTTCAGCTCCTGTCATATTCGGTTACTGCACGTCTGCAGTGACTTCCAATTTTGACAACTTTAAGCGTTGAAACTTTACTTGAGAAAAAATGTGCAAACCGACTTGTAACCAACTACACTCTACTGTCACAAGCATGTTCATTCTAATCGATTAAAACATTCATGTGTGTGTGTGTGTGTGTGTGTGGAGTTAAAACCCACTCTCACTCCACCCTAAGCTGGAGTGAAACATTCATTCTTATGATTTCGAGTGGCAGTATTTTCGCAATATTACTTCGACTGAAAACTCTTTGCACTCGTTTTGAGTAAGATTACACTCCAAGAAATTTAGAGAGTATAATTGCAATTTATCGTACGCACGGGAAATCTTCTCGAACACGTCGAACATATCGAGAACATAGCGTCTATCTCGGCAAAGGCATTCATAATGTATTTACGGTTAACACACCCACACACACGTACACTCGCATGCAAGGAGGAGCGTGTGAGTTTATTTCGCGAACGGAGATCACCGAAACGTCGCGAGTGCTTGTAACGTATACATATAACGTCGACGCGCGCGCGTATTCGGATTTCTAAGCTTGTACACACGATTCCGACAGTTTCCGCGGGAATTCAACAGTTCGATAATAATGTTTGACAGATAATCCGAATGCAATTCGTAACGCGACGCAGCCGCAAAGCGCGTATTTCTTCATTAACTCGTCTTACACGACGGTACGGCGCTCTCACGTCTCACTTTGTGCATAAGCTGACGTCCTTAACGGATCTCATTTCGCATTGTCGTCTCGTCGCCGTCCGCCCGCCCTCCCGCGCTCCAACCTTAATAGACGAAGGCACCAAAGTGTTTGGCCGAGCAAACGAGCGCGTGTAACCGAGAGTAGTCTGCCGCGGATTCAAGTTTTCGTGTTAGGTACGTAGCGCTGCGCGCGCGCACATCGTCGTCGCGACGCCAAGTTTGCTGCGGCCTTAATCTCCCACATTAAGGACAGACGAGGGCTTAATTAAGGGGAACGACGTATATCGCGACGTATCCTCGACCGACCAGGCTTCGTCCGACGTTGACGAACAGGCATTTGTCTCTTATCGACGGCAAAGCGTTGATAAGAGACAAATCCGAAATAGTGTTCTTTCGTCTGCGACGTTATCCTTCTTTTTTCTCGTCTCGTTTTTCTTGTCCGTTTTTTACTCACCCCCGTTTGTTACGGAAAGATTAGTTTGCATCGTTTGAAATCGACTTGGCTCGCTTTGAAACAAGATCTCACAATTTCCGGTACTTTTTTTTCAATGCCATCAAATTATGGTTTCATAATACTGTTGTGTCCCAAAAGAGACACCATTAAGGCGCGCTATTTCCTCTTCGCGGACAGCGAAGATTACTTCACTATCTCCGCTGCGTTTTCTCATTTACCCCGTCTTACCTCGAACGGATATATCGGACAAAAGCGGTTTACGCGAGTTTAGTGGAAGGAGAAAGAAGATGGTGGAGGTGCGCGATTGCTATTAGTTACGTAAGCCCTTAATTAAGCTGTACGTATATAGATCTGCGCCGTCCGTCTCGTCTTTAACTTCCATTGTAGAAAAAGGCTATCAAATTCGATGGTCATTGAACCTGACTTCGACGCGAACTTCGTTACCTCATTTCATTGAGCCCGGCAACTGCTTCTGCAGCTTGCCGCTTCTCTCGTCTCATTTTTCGCATTATCTTCGCTCGCCGTTCATTCTGCGAGATCTAACGAACGCGAACGCAAAAAATATATAATGACAGTTCCTTGACTACTGTGATAACGAGTAACGATAACTCGACGAGAAAATGGCCTCTTTATAATTCATGTATTTGTATAAGCTGAAATTAATTAGTATCGGGCGTTCGTCCGAAATCAGCAAGATCTGGTTAGATCGCGGAATTGTCGCTAAGAAATCGTCCACGTTTCAATTGCTCGTTGTTTTCTAAAACCGCGCTATTCTGGGGCTCCTTCCGACGAGCTTCCCATACGATGTCTAATACCTTTGCAAGAAACGTCCTCACTAAAACGCTTCGTTAACCGTACAACATGTGTCCAAAGCTCGGGCTGACTGGAAGAGGAAAGAAGGTTACGAGAATTCAAGACGCGTTGGCTCAGACTTCTAATCCCGCGGCTACGAGTACTTTATTAATTCGTTTCTCTTCGTTTGCAGCGGATTACGCGATTCGCCTCAATATCCTCCGTGCGGAGGATTTGTTATCGCCGCAATTGGTAACGACTCGCTCTTTGATTCTATATCCGGTTATTAACTCCCGCGTCTCAGTGCATTAGAGGAGATCGGGGCGAGATGCTCCGTATTTCGGAATTTCGAAGCTATAACTTCTCAGACAACTAATTGTTGTGACTCACTGTACAAACATGAAAGGCAGCCTTTTTCTACGTGTTCGTCACGACCTTGTATAATTTGTTATGCAATATTCTAAGGTCCGTCACAACCTTGTATATTTTGTTATGCAATAATCAAAATACAAACATGCAACAACGGGGCCATTTTGCCATGGTAGCGGGTTCAGTTGAGCAAGGAGTAGAGACCCAAGAGAGAGTAGGGTAAAGAAGACCACATATAAAACATGTATGATTAGTAGTTCTGGGGTTCCCGCGAGAAATCTTGACAGTCCTTCTGTCGGCCTTTAATTATGGGTCAACTTTACCTCGTCCCCCCATATGCTTGATATACGACGTATGTATTTTATGAATGAAAATTACTTTCATTATCCGAAACAATATATCATATGTTTACAAGAAACTATTCTAGCTAGTAATACGTCGCTTAATTTTATTCACTGACGATAAAGAGTATTTTAATTTGAAAGATATAAAATTCTTTCTTTGAAAGAATATTGAAATTTTGAAAGATTCGAAAATCTACTTTACTACTATCAAATCAATTTTTTCATTTTTTAATTATAATATTATTCTAATTTTAATTTTTTAACTAAAATATTATTCTGATTTTAATGAAAGCTAAAAGTATTCATGTTCTAAAAAACCATCTCGCGATTCTGTATTTATTATTCTTTTTAAGATAAATATAAAAAAAGACACATGATCCCCCTATCCCTCCCAACATATCCCTGGGGCCATTTAGATCTCCCTTATTATCTTACAAACGTGATTAGATCTGAAATGAGGGAATATCTGTGTAAGAGCCAAATCGCGATTGTGTGAAGTGTGACTGTCATATATTAAATTATTCATGCGAGGATCTCGTTGTTTGTGTGTGAACAAGTTATGACACACGCGTCGAATATTTCTCCAGATTCGACTCTTGGTTGCAATCATTTTTCGCAACATCAAAATCGAATCAATGATAAGTCGAATAACAATTAATTGATTTGGGAATTGAATAGGAAAAAATATAAAACTATCTTAATTGGGAATTAAACAAAAATTAAAGTCTGAAAAAATATTCGACGCATGCCGAATGAACAATTTAATATATAATGTCGAATGAAATATTGTCGAATGAACAATATAATATATAACATTACAATATCTGCTTGTTATATGATATTGCTCCAAAAAAAAAAAAAAATATGGGAAATTTTGAAAAATATTGCTTTCACATAATTATTAAATTTGAAAATATTGAATTTAAAAAGTAACGCTTAATTTTACACTCTTCATTAAAACATTTCAGTAAAAGATTTTTCATGGCGGGATCATCTGCTTGTACATCATTTGTCGGTATTTTATAAATACTGATGGTTGTACAAGGAGCTCGATAATCGTATTGAAAGTGTTATCATACGCTGTCGAAGTGAATCCGCATGAGTCAAGTATTTTAGCTTATCGGTCAACTTTGTCCGCTCCTCATTTATACAACAACAGCTTTTCTAATTTTACATCAAGGACTTGAGCTCATTCTCAATTCTCCTTTACTCACATTGCGGCTTAAGGAGCACCTCCGTTACGTTGCATTACCGGATGACTAATAATTAATAATCGCAAGCGTTTGAACTGATTACGTAGTGAAACAGGCAACTGCGAGTCTCTCTCTCTCTCTCTCTCTCTCTCTCTCTCTATATATATATATATATATATACACCATAGCTGAGAATAATTATTTTATAAAATACATATACATATGCGCGATTTGCATTTGTGAAATATTTTATCGCGGAATCCATATTTCTCCTGCCAGTCTTCGCGTTTTATAAATGTTAAAAGTTTTAGATCAATAACAATTTCTCGGCATATCAATACTATCGTTCTGAAAAGCAAACTACACACATAAAACTCAAGTAATTTGCGTATTTATTCGACGTAATTTATGTGTCGAAAAATATTCGTCTTACGACTTTTTATTTCAAAATTTTATCCATAATTTTGCAACACTTACAAGAATAATATATAATTGAGAAGAGAAAAATGTAGACGTATCAAATTTGTTCCGCATCTGTAACTTGAATAGTACAATTCTTATTATTTCAAGATCTTGTCTATAATTTTGCGGTAACGATTACTTTGTAACAGTTATAAAGATGGCATATAATTGAGAAGAGGGAAACATAAATATATCAGTTCTTTTCCACTTTGCAACTCCAGCTCCAACTCAAATAACAATCCATTCACGCGACACGATATTACGTAGCACGTAACACGTTTTTAGCGCGAACTTTGTTATTACAGCTACCGAGAGTTTCGATCGCGCGTTTAATTAAACAAGGGATATGCTAACGCTCATCTTATCCCCCCGTCGTTCTTTGCCCTTCTCATAGAAGAATATTGCCGTACCGTAATCTCATGAACTTACATATCTCTCTCTCTCTCTCTCTCTCTCTCTCT
>NW_022639634.1:88638-110783 GCF_010583005.1 Odontomachus brunneus | reverse complement strand
TCTCTCTCTCTCTCTCTCTCTCTCTCTCTCTCTCTCTCTCTCTCTCTCTCTCTCTCTCTCTCTGTCTGCACTATCTTCTTATATGAGAGAGCAGCGTACGCAGTTTGCTACCATAATACTCGTCCTCATTTTGCATTCCCCTTTACCGACTGACTATGTCGTAATATACCGAAATCTTATTTAAGCGCCTCCTTCAAGGACCATAGCAATCCAGCGACATTGTGTATTCTCTCGATGTTCTCTCTTGCATGTCGCACCGTCCTATTCCGCTTTCATATGTCTACTGTTTGATAATGCAATTAAGAGAATGGATGTACTGAGAGAACGGTTGGCTCGGTACGTCGCTCGTCGGTGATCAAGAAGATTTTACGGTTGGCGACAAATTTGGAGCAAAAGTGCCGCGATATACACACATGCAGTAATACAACGTCATACAACAAAGCTAATGTTATTGCTGATATTTTATTAACCGACACGATTGCTTTCCGGGAACGACAAAGGATAATACGAACGTGTGATACGATTATATATCGATGAAATATTAATTATGCCTGCAAATTTCCATACTTTAGTCAATACCCCAAATTTCGACAGCGCGCAGTTAACGTGATTCGCAAAATACAAAATTCCCCATCCAGCGCCCCGACCCGCGGACTCCCTCATTCTTGCGTGAAACATGCGAATTAAACGATCGTGACGCCCTTCGTGAAATTCACCCTCCTCCTCGTAGCGCCAACTCTCGGTGGCGGTATAGCGAATCGGTATATTTCCCAAAGTGCAACGCGTTACCATTCGCGGACAAAGCTGCCGGCCGTGTTCCGCCAGTGTGTTGCGGCGCGTTGCAAAAAAGGACGAATAACCTGTTATACTCGGTGTTCTCTCTGTTCGACCCTTACGAGCTACCGTGTGCTCCCAACCCGTTCCTTCCTGCCCCTCCTTCTCTCCCTCCCGCCCACGCTACCACCCCGCTCTCTCGTCCCTATCGCCAGCATTCCACCACCTCAGTCTCAGCCTCAGCCTCAGCCTTCATCCACCTCCTGGCTTCTCGCGTCGCTCGGGCGCAAGTTTGCTCTTCCTGTGTAAGCTCGGACGTTCTGCGCGGACAAGCGCTTAATTAAGCGAATAACATATATCATCTTAACGCCTGACGCCCACCTTCAACTTCCTCGACTACCTTGGCGGAGGTACGTGCATACACACATGCATGCGCATACATACGCCGGCCGGGGCGGACCCGGCAACGTACGTCGGGCCCAGCACAGCCGTTCGGTTCCACCTACCCAGAGCCTCTCGCGCCACGAGAGACCGACGCTTTGAGCTCACCACCGAAGATCCTTGTCCTCATTCCACCACCACCACCGTTACCGTCGACCGACGCGTCGTCTTAATGTGTTCTCTCTACGCTCGCCGTGTTCCCTACGACCGCGGCCCGTCGGAAATCTATGGGGTCACACAGCCACCCCGGAAATGTATTACCCGTCTCAATGATATTACGCGTTTACACGCTGTCATCCGCGCGTCGGGGACATTCCGCGACGACGATGCGTTCCCCCGGCGCGAGATCACTTCCTCGTGACGTATACACGGAAAAGACGTTTGGTTGGGTTAACCGAATTTCTACTGAAATATGAACAAACTAGGAAATTCCAGTCGAAGTCGCAAAAATTCTGTTCAAATTAACCAAAAATCTTATTACAGAATTCTGACAACTTCAACCGGAATTTCTCGTTCGTTCATATTTTATCAGACTTGCTCAATCTAACCAAACTTTCTTTACTGTGTATGCACAGAGAAAGAGCTTCTTTAGATTCAAAATTCTTATTTATTTGACTTTGATTTAAATTTGTTGTTTGGCTTAAATAACATAATATCATATCAAATAACATGATTTTATAACGTCACATTGAAATATCATTTTTATATTTCATTAGATTAAACTATATTGTTTGATGGAAGAAAACATTATTATTTTAAAAACGTTTTTCAACCAAATGATGTATTGTTTAATTGTAATTTCAATTTTATTTCACTCGCTCATGTTATTCTGTTAAAAAAAAAAAAACTATTGTTTTGAACATTTTGTTTTTTAATCCAATCTCTATTTGTTTGAAATAATCAATATATTTGGTTAAAAATCCAAAAATCAAAATGGCATCACTGGTCCGCTAATGTACATTTTATCAATATCCGTTACGTATCGATTACATTGTTCTCAATGGTTAACAGTAAATATGGCATAAGAAAGACTGTCTGGACATTATAAAAATGCTTTATAATCATAATACTTTGAGTGTATATATATATATATATATCGTCAAAGCTAAAGAAATTGACATTTTCAATTTATATACACTGAGAAAAAATATTTGAAAATTTATTTATTTATTTTTTTTTTTATTGAAAATAATGACTCCCTTTTCGGGATACATGGTTCTTGATGAGCCTCTTAAATACGATACTTATTTTAACAATATATTATGTTACAAAAAAAAATTTGCCCCAAGCGAAGGTCGAACTCGTTAAGATTTAGAGACTTATATCCTATCTACTGCGCTACCGAGGCTTGTGAAAATTTATTTATGCGTTATAAAGGATATAAAACTTATACAAAGAAATACACATTATTTTACAGAAATAAATTTTATATTCTACAAATAAATTTTCAAATATTTTTTTCTCAGTGTACGATCGTTGAAGTCAAGCAATCCAAACCGTGATCAGGATCGATCACGGAAGGATGAAATATTCGAAAAATTACGGAAAAAGAAGGAAAATGAAAAGTAGCATTTTTTAAAGATAGCTTAAATAGAATTATTGAACTTTTTTTAACAGAATGAGAATATTAAACGAGACAATCTTCTTATTTGGGCCAAAAATCATATTTATTGATTGAGAATTGGTTTCTTTGGATCATTCCAATGATCAAATTTGTTTGGATCCAATAAAATATATTATCCGATAGAATCTATAAAAATCTAAAGAAATCTTTGTTTCTGTGTGTAAAAATTAATTCGTCGGGTTCGTCGTTTGAACTTCCTCTTCTTTTCCTGCGTCGCCCGACTTTCGTATTCGACGTTTAAGAAAAAATTTTTTTAAGAGCCAGAGTATCTGATTATATTCTTTCCGATACTTCGGAGTCGATTGTCTTGTTATTTTTGATAGATGGCGCCAATTACGCGGGTCGCGGCAATGAAGAATAGGTTGCTAATCGATATAATCCGTCGTCGTATTCTTTCCTACGGGTCCCGGAAGTTGCCGGGCACTCATCGTGCGCTTCCAAGCGGTTTGGTCGTAATGAAGACCTTGTATACGGCGTGGCCTTAAACATTGCGGGGGCGAGATAGCGAAACGAAGGTCCTCCCCTGATTTCCAAAGAGATCGAACGGGTCTCTCACCTCGCTGATTTTAAGGCTAAGTTTAGTGAGACGACGCCGATAGTGTAAGAGCCGGCCCGATAGGCAATCACTATAAAGTGTTGTACAAAAGTATCTCGCGTCGTGTTTCTCCCGCACGCACGATTCTCTCCACCTCGCCAAGTTATTAGGATATGGACATGATATCGACCAAGAAGATTGTCAAGAAAGCACAAAGTCCGTTTTTATTTCTGCCGAAACATAACACGTAATCGTAAATTACATGTATCGCTAAGATGTCAAGGAATTTCGTTTTTGATAATCGTCGAATTTTATTTGAATCCTTGGAATGTTTGACCTGAATTAAAGAGAATCTGTCAGCGCCTCTATGCGATTATTAATTGCCTCATTAGTACACTCCGTGTTATTAGTCACGGACGTTAAAAAAGTTAAAGATATATCTCGTAGCCATGTGAAAAGACGCACTTAATCGCGCGTCACGGTGATACGCGTGTAGGTGGCGGCGAGCAGTAGGGAATACAGTGGGTTAGCAGCATCCGAGGGAGAGAATGGATGTCGTCATGAGTGTAATGAGGCAATGGATGTGGGAGTAAGAAAGGCACGATTCATACTACCAGATGAGACTATGGAACGGCTCGACTATTCATCGCTATTTGCATAATTCACCTCTATTTGCTGTTTAACGTATTCACTACCGCGTTAACAATGCTCCCCGACGGCAGTTTAAGATTCGCCCTTCAAGTCGCCGGAATCTTACGGGGTTCTATATTCCGCAAGCGCGCGATGCATGAGATAAGCGTCGTAACCACTTTTACTCCGGCATCTCTTCGTGAACGCGTGGAATAATAATAAATTCGCGAGCGCGCGAATAAATCACTCTCCGACATTGATAACGTCGACAGAGTCAGAAAGACAGGGAGAGAGAGAGAGAGAGAGAGAGAGAGAGAGAGAAAGAGAGAGAGAGAGAGACGTTGGTGCGGTAGAAGGAAATTGAGGGGAAATAGTGGAAAATGCGCAGAATCTCCTTTATCTTTTCAGGAGCAAAAATTGCTTGTGAAAATTTGCCTCTGCCGGAGATCCGCGTTAATTTTCCAACTAATCTCAGATACGTTATTTCCTCCGAGATTCCGAACAAAATGTTTTAAGCTTGCCGACGCGGGCACCGGGATTCGCCGGGCAACCTCTCTCCGTCCGTTAATACGCTGAAAGGAGCTAGCACGATATTGAATTATCATTAGCAAATTCCATTATACGACAAACAGTGCAGTCCCCCTGCTAATTGTAACTCGTTAAAGCCTTTAACTATTTGAGTTGGAAGTTACCTCCCTGTAATTTCAATGGCGCTTTCACGGTCGTTCTCTATTCATGCGCGACGAGAGAAACTACTGTCACACCGTCGGGTAAGGACTCTGCCTAAAGACTGAAACGTGTCTGGCATAATTGAGACCATCTGAAATGCCTGCATGAGCGTTTTCAGAGCTCCGCCGACGCCGTGTGACCTTCTAATAACGTTATATTATTCAAAATCGCGACATGGCGCCTGCCTGCCTGACTGACTGCCTGCTTTCCTTCCTTCCTTCCTTTCTCGCTGTTTGAAAATCCTCGTTGATTTTCACGGTGGTGTAACTCGTATTTGCATTATTTCCAGGCATTCGCAGATTTCATAACGTTCTATTCATCATTGACACTCCAATCCCACGACATCTCTCGCTCTGAGAAAATGAGCGAGAAGGAAACGACATCCATTCTTTTTCATTTCGATTAAGCATTTGATTAATTACGATGTTACTCAAGATCGGAGTTAAGATACACGCAGGATATAATTTATTCTTCAAAGCGTTACGTGGCTCAATTCGACGCGTATAGTCAACACGATTGATCGTATCCTTTCGGAGGTGCGAATACACGGAAGTTAACAAAGCCGAACACTATTGTTATCTATTGACTCAATCGGCCATGCGGCCGTGTCGTTCATCATGTCCGAGAAGGGATCGTTTATATCTTTGAGCCGCTGACACGTTGACAAGTAGCCAGCTATCTACGAATGAGAGAGAGTGAATGAGTGAGTGAGTGAGAGAGAGAGAGAAAGAGAGAGAGGAAAGAGAGAAGGCGCGCCAGGTAGAGAAGAGAAGACGCGTGATTAATGCTCGGAAGATAAGAGCGAAAGGTCCGACTTCCGGACAAGCGTGGCTCGACCTACTCAGACAATGCGAATAATGAAATCACAAGCGTCAGTTAATGAAATCGTCAAATTTACCTTGCGCCTCCTACACCTCTGCCGAGAAGAAACATCCGCGCGATCGCAAATACGGAAGATTCGAGCGCCGTCGGGAAAATAGGGACTTGTAGGGAAACGTTCGCGCGCTTTTTCCTACAAATATTTGTAGTTACCTCCCCTAATGCCTGTTTGTGTCCCAAATAAAAATTTAACGGGCAAGCTTGTTACGCGTCAGACGCCAGTTCTCTTTCTTCTTTCTTTTCCAGTTTTCTTTTTTCTTTCTTACTTTGAACAATGTACAGATTTCTCGTGGAATCGCGAGATCTGGTTGTTCATTCTTGGACACAGTTGCATTCTTGGATCGACGTTGCAGCGGCGAGGGAATAGCGTCATCGATTATTCGGGTCGATTAACATTGTCAAATACCACGAGTGCATAGAATTATTGTGATGATTCGCGATTGTGATGCGCGCGCGATTGCCTTTTACGCACCCAAGCTTTTCGACACGAGTCAGACAATAAAACTTGATGAAAATCAATGAAAATCGAGCGCGCTGTTGTTTACACGTATAATTATTAATAATAACAAAACGGGCAATTAATATTTCACCGTCGGCTGCGAATCCGGTTATGAGTGCTCGCGATTCCAACGGATTATTTTGTGGCGCGTTTCTCTACGATGCGCAAATAATACGTGTGTAAATTGCGAATTTCGCCGCGCGCGCACGCACGATAATTTATTTTGAACAATAGTTGACCGATTGGGCACTCCTGTTTGAAACCGTCAAACGACACGTGAAAGGGTGCGCTGCGGAAGAATCGCGAAGGGAAAACGCGAAACGCGGAGGACGCGTCGCCGAAGAGAGTCGTTGAATAGAAAGCAGAAAAGATAAAGATTAATTAGCAATAATGAACGGTAATGATCATCAAGTCCCTTCCTTTCTTTCTTGTGCGCATATTTGAAATACGTTCTGCTGCATTAAATATCCTCTGTTCCAAAAGTGCATTAACGGCTCTCAGCAGTTTCAATTTCGCGCCGCTCTTCTTCTCTCACCGCTGAGTCGTTGTCGACGCGCGCGCGATTAACCTCAGACTACTAACATTCTTTTTCAATTTTGGCTACTAATATCCGCCTTCTTGGCGGGCATTTCTTATCAATTATCTGCTCTCAAAATTTTTCTGTTGAGCATCAGAGAATTAATAAGAAGAAGGAATAATAAATAAAACTGTGTTTAACAAGAAAATATGAACTGTTATCGAAAATTCGCACTAATAGGAATTCTATAACGGAGTGAAGACTTCTAAACACACTCGTCATAAAGGGCGGATGTTAGTAGTCTATACTGAAAAATTTATTTAGTTGGGTTAATCAAAATTTGGTTAAAATAAGGTCGAACAAATGTTTCGGTTGTGAGGGCCAAAATTTCGTCCTTTTCACCAAAGATTTTATTCTCTGAAACTAAACCTGTTTCATTTTTGTTTCAAAAAATTAAATCTTTAGTTCAAAGTACCAAATATTGATTCTCACAACTAAAACATTTGTTCCACCTTATTTTAACCAAATTTTGATTAACTCAGCTAAATAAGGTTTTCAGTGTAGAGTTAAAGTTCACCATTTGCACGAGCAACAACTCTCCGCTCGTCTGACCGTACGTAACTGTGCGTGAGGATCAAAATATCGCTTGCAGAAGCGTAAACTTTTGAAAAAAAGATCACGGCCATGCTGCGCAATGGTCATGGTAGTGGTGGCGGTGTTCCCTCGATGTGTTCGCCGGCTTAAAAACGCGTTTCAACGTAAGTAACAACGGCCGTGCGTCGCGGGGAGACGGCTGATTCAATGTGTCAGCGGCGCGGTCGGGTCGGTCGTGTTTGGCGGGAATTACCCGCAAATCGTATATTTCGCATTTAGTTGACGTCAGCGGCAACGCACTCGCATATTAGTTATTACGGCCGGCAAACCAAACCAGCCCGAGTGTATGCCCACGCTCAAAGCAAATCCAGAATGCTCTCCATTCTAGCTCTGACCGTTGCACTCTGCGGTCTGCTGGCGGAATGCGCGCACTTCGAGACAGCCTTTAAAACCCAGCGTCAGGAAAGACATCAAAGGCTTTGTTTGGCGCAATTACTATCGGCGCAGTACACCACCCGCCGGCAAATCCGCCTCGCCTCGTCTCGTCTCGCTTCGCCTCGTCTCGTCTCGTCTCGTCTCACCTCACCTCGCCTCGCCTCGCCTCACCTCGTCTCGCCTCTGTTGCACCACCGTAAACCGTAACGACGCGAACGGCAGTGCATTATAAACAGTCGAATTCGTAAACCCTACCCGTTCCGGGCTTATCCGCGCTTCCCGTTATCCAACAGATCGTTTGATCAATTTGAAGCGGGTCTCTTTTAATGCCCCCGCTTCGACCGAGTTTGTTTTTCCTTCTGTTTCTCTTCTTGTTTTAATCTCTTTTTTTTGTACATACTTCCCGAGCGATTAAAGACCGAGCAGCTTTTGCGAATTAACCCGTAGATAAACGGACCTGTATGCATAGAAAGAGGGAAAAAGAGAGAGAAAGGGAGAGGAGGGAATCCAGCAGGGGTAACGTGTAAATCGAGAATTCGATCGGAGATGTTTCCGATTCTTTAAATTGTTGCATGCTGAATTAATGCGGTGAATAAAGTACATCAACCTCATTAACTCGTCGAGATTGCTACGCTTCGTCGAATCGTTAACAATCGTCGATCCATCGCTGCGAAATATCCATAGCGTGTTGATTGATCTCGTTAATTGGAGGGAAAAGTGTAGCTTGTACTTGTGTCTCGTGGCATAAAAAACACTCATTTGTCGGCCATTCATTGCTCGAGTCTTGTGACGACGAAAGTCTCACGTCGGACTTGGACTCGTTGATGACAAGACCTGGAGGCTCGCGCGACGTCAGTACGACGTGTCGCTCAAAAACACGTGTTTATGTTTTTCCTGATGACACTTGGAGATGGGAATTAGGGATCGACAGACAGTGACATGCGAGAGAGCAGTCAAGGGCCATGCCCGTCTGCCAGTCAGAGTCTCATGGCAGCGGGGACTTTGAGGTTGATCGATTTAGCAGCTGCAGTCACTCCGTAGATCTCTCTTAGGCTCGACCACCGACGTGCAACTCGCACGTCGCAATGGGAACGAAAATATCACACGATTGTCTCGCACGCCGCGCTCGCTAATATACGCGGCCATAGTTCCTACATTATCCCTTGTCTTTAATCTCAGCGGAATAAGACATTTTTAACACGTTCCAATCTAATTGGCCTTACCAGACAACTCGTGAAACTGATACAATTACTCGCTATTATACTCCCGCACTCGCGCACACGCATACATTCGGCCTCTCCCTTACGAGAAACGCCGGACCGCTTCTGTGTCGGAGGGCGGCGCAGGCGGGGGAGGAAGGCTGATGAGCGCGGAGATAAAGTGTTGGGATAAAAGAACAATTATTACGGCGTCTGATTCCATTGTATGCAAATAAGAATATAAATGCGGACTAATTTCACGTCCGACACCTACAGTGTATACAGGGCGAAAGGGCCCCATCTTGCTCCTCTATTCATGCAGTAAAAGCCCATTACGAGCAGTATCTCCGGAGAAATAAGAACAGGAAAAAGCCTTTTAACATCGTTTTTGCCGTTTCTTTTTTCTGTGTCTCTCTCTCTCTTCCTCTCCCCCCTCTCTCTCTCTATTTCTCCCTCTAGTTGGCAATACCATCTTTTAATGTAATTATGCAGAACTTGGCTGTGCTGCAATTACTTATTCATTATCAGGGAGTACATTACCCCGCGCCGCGCTGTTAGCTGTGGAAAGCGGCATACGAGAGAATGAGATGTTTATGGAAGCTAAAGTAAGTGAATTATATTAGTTTTGTAATGCACACGCGGATTTATGCCAGACAGAAAATTGCGGTCGCAAAGCAGCCGCGGCTGGCCGCGGTATCGGCAGCTTTGAGAAAATTTTTCGCGCGCGCCGGACTCCCACACGAAGTCTATAATCTTGTTGCCGCAATTGTTTCTTCTAACGCGTCTGAATCCATTTATATCATCGAGCTAACGTAAAATTTACATAGAATACTGAAAAAATATTTTCAGCTCTCTCTTTCAGCTAGGCCTGAGGATTTTTTGTCTTCGATCCTTGATACGAACGTCCCTCAATAATATTTCGTCAATTTTGCTGTCCACAACTAAAAACTAATTTAATAATAATGAAATATAAACTAACTTTATTCATGACCTATTTTATAAAAGAATTTATCGTCTTCGTACTGGGTAACCGAGTCTTCATGAATCTAATTGTCTTCGATTATCATTTATTTAGCAACAGATGAAACAAAAATACAGTCTCCTTCGTCGTCACTCAATCTATTATTGGAATATTCAATTAATTATTTATATCGTCTTTATCGCGCATTTATACCTGCCTCTCTATATCGTACAGGGGGTTTATAAATTATACTTTGAGACGTGCGGTATTTTTCTGTCCCGTCAGGTCGTCCGTATTAAATCGCGGATTTGAAATCTCGACCTTTTCTTCTCTCTCTCTCTCTCTCTCACTCTCTTTTTCCCGACGGATTCAATAAACTTTTCCAGCGCGCCACTTAAGCGAAATTGTCCGAATCGCGGCAATTTTTGCACGGGCATTTACATACGGGCGCGCAACCAGGTGCAGGTGCATCAGACGATCCCCCACAGGTTATTTAGGGGGCGTTTTGCATTAATTATTCAAATGAGCCTGCGCGCCGCCGAGATTATCGCAAGTTACGCGGCTCCTCTTCTTTCGACGACTTCATTACGGGACGCTAACCGACAATGTAAGGGAATATATTTGAAAAAATCGGGAAGTCGCCAACCGGCGCGGCCGATATTACGACCGCTGCTCGCCTCGGGGAATAAAATACGCTCTAATTCGCCATTCCGCACGAATGTCGATCTGTTATCCCGGCATTGTCTTTAACCTACTTTAACCTACTTTACATGATCGGTAATTCGCGATCGAATTTAGAACGGCAGCCTATTTGTAATCTTATGCGCCGTATAATGAGAAGAACGTTTAAGGATTCGGAAATCTGCAAATTTACGTATATTAATGATACTTCAGATATCTCCTCCTCACAAATAGAATTCTGCCCCGAATTATGAATCATCCAAAGTGACTTTAATCATTAATAATGAAGGAGAGAGAGAAAGAGAATTTGGACTGTAATAATTAATAGAGAAAAATTAAACATGCAATTCTAATGACTTTAACAAAAACATCGGCGGGCAAAATTAACTCTAGAACTTTAAATATCAGAAAATTATGTAAACATGAGTCAAAATTTTATTTTTATTTGTTTACATCCGAAAAATGATCGAAAATCAACCCTGTTTTTCTTCATCGATATAGAAAATATCGAGGAATATGAATCCTTTAATGTCTCCACGATTTAATGAAGTCGAAAAAGGTTACGATGAAGAAACAAAACATGTTTTTAAAAACAGTAACTCTGGAAAAGTCGATCTGAGTAAATTTGAGCCATGTTCAGTTCCAGAGTTCTCTAGAGTTAATTACGCGATTACTTCATCAAGTACGATCGATTCTCGGACATTTACTTTATCAACGCGGTTTAATCGACGAATGAGAGAATTCCAGAGGTAGATTCGCCCTGCTTGCATCGCATTTCTCTCCTGTGACTCTCGAAAACTGGAAACTGTCGAGTGCGATGTCAACGGCTTAAATTGGCTTAAGGGACAAGCTTTCTTACGCGGCCGCTATTTAGCCGGCGGTATTGCCCGATTGCTATGCGAGAGTCAAGAAAATTTCATTTCGCATCCAGTCCTATCGCGTAATTTAATATTACACCGTTGGAATATTGGATATTCAACCTCGACAGGCGCTGTAGCCCGCGGCAACAGTTGTCTGTTACTGAGCTCGCCGGCTAAATATGCAAAATTCATGCTGAACACGGCGGAAGTGCCCAAAACTACTCCCCCAACAACCGGACAGTTTTATGGCCGTAAATACGCTCGCGCGGATCTTGCCATCGTTCCAATGGCGCGTCGTGTTACAATAACCAATTTTATGATCGCGCGTTTCTAGACGTTAATTCTAATCTTGTTACTCGTTACTCCTGAACGTTTATTTATCCGGACCGGTCTGCGCTACTTTTAACATCGACGCGAAAAGGCGGTCTGCTCCTTTTTTTCCGTTTCTCTTTTTTTTTTTTATCCTTTTTATTCATGAGCTCGGGTATTATTAATTTTCGCAGTTAAGTTACACACCACGCTGTAGCCTTGTTTTCATTACTCGTTGCCGCACTTCAGTATAACGAAAACAGCGAGAATAACGAATGGCGGCTAATTTTTCCTAACGTCGTTTAACATAAATCTCCCGACGCGCTCGCAATTTAGAAAACTACCCCTCCGTCCGGCAATCTCTCCCTCTCTTTCTCTTTCTCTCTCTCTTTCTCCCTCCTCTCTCTTTTTTTCTCTTCTCATCATGTCGCTTCTTCCTGCGTATTTCGTGACTACGCACCGGTGAAAAGCAACGTGTGATGATTTTCCGATACCCGTCAATGCTGACACTGCTGGTGCTCACGTTGCGCGTTTAACTTCCCTCTTTTCCATTCATGTCTTTTTTTCGGCCTCGAATTTCACCATTTTCAGTTTTAATTTCGACACGCGACAGTCACGCCGCGAAAGCGCGAAACGCAATTTACACGACAGCGCTCCTACGCCCGCGGCCGATTCTTCGATCGTTACACGCTGCAGCAATTTGATTTCTTCCGCGCTGTCGGGGCCGGGAAACACGATATTACGACGGCGCTCTTTAATTAGCGGCAGATAATTCTTCCCGCCGTCTCGTATATCGCGGCATCGTACGCGGAAATGATACACGAGACGAGACAATGAAAGTTTATTTACTCGAGTTTAAAATCTACGGCGGTGAAACGACTGCTACAGTAATGGAATTACCTCTTTGCAATGGAAGGGTTAAGCGCGCGCACAAGCGCGTTGCTCTTTTTACTTCGCCTCTCTCTCTCGCCTGCGCTCTTTCTTTCTTTCTCTCTTTCTCTCTCTCTCCCTCTATCTCCTCGTTGCTCCCGCTGGCCTGAACCGAAAGTCACACTCGCGGTGGCTTTTAAGGCCGCCGAAAGATGCGATACGTAATAAAATACAACGTGGGCCGAACACTTAGCGCCTCAATGTAACGACGATACGCGCGAACACACGAATGTGAGGGCCCGCGGGGCCGGAGCGCCGTAATGTAAGGCGGCCCATAAACAGCCCCGACGATTTGACCAGGAATGAGGCCGTCGCGCACGAAATTAAGACACAATTTAGTGCCGCCGCGCGACGGCGCTCATTTACGTACCTTTTACGGGAAAAAGATAAACAACGCCGCGCCGAACGCGAGAGATGGCTCTCGCTCCGTGAAATTACGCGCGTCATTAAAAGGCTTACTTTACGCTGATTAAGCGTTTAACGGGGGTGCCGTGGCGCGTACGTGTACGCGCCGAGCGCTTTCCGCGCATGAATATGGATGAGGGGTACTGGTGTAACCGCGACGAAAAGGGAGAGAATGGAAGAGAGAGAGAAGGGAAAAGAGGCAGGAAAGAGAGATAGATAGATAGATAGAGAGGGAGAGAGAGAGAGAAAGAGAGAGAGATCTACGAGATGGGCGCTATCGATGTTCGCGACACACCACAGTGGCTTATCGTGACGAATAATCGTCCGAGGTTTCTTTAACGGAGAAAAGAAGGAGTGTAGTTTCTCATGTGACACATTATATGTGTGTGTGTGTGTGTGTGTGTCACATGAGGCACGGATAAGAAGAGAAAAAAAGAAAAGAGAGAAGAGAAGTATACCGGTCGGCATCGAGAAAATATACTTATCACGTGAGGTATTCCGATCGGCGCAGTCACGCTTACTCCCTCGGGAGAAAGGGAGAAAGAGAGAATATGGTATGAATTTTTCCGCTCCATCGCGCATGGCTCATCGTAATAACATTCGAAGCTGCGCGAGCGACTAGAATGGCTGCGTTCAGAAAACATAGCTGATCAGTGAGCGGTCAGTGATTATTGGTCCTTACTGTTAGATCCCTAACTTTAGACCAATTGCGTTGACTAATTACTCAACCGTTGTGCAACAGTTGTGTCTTCTGAACGCACCCAATGACTCCAAGTGAACGCGAGATCGTCGCCGCAATAATCTGGTGGGATCCATTAACGCGTGAGAAGCGCAGGCAGTGTCGATTTCTTTACAATTTTCCGGGGACCGAAACTCACGAACGTATCGTCTCGCAGGCGTATCTTTCACGACGATTAGCATTACAAAATTGGGACGTTTCGTTGGTCTCGTCGTCTGTATCTATCCCGACATGTCGATTCGTATACTCTATTAAGACGAATCAATAAAAATGTCTCTGATGGAATTAGAAGAAGAAATGAGTAAAACATTCAGTTATTCATGTCAATTGGGTGTTTTATCCCATTTCACTGATAATCAGTGAATATTCACTCTGATTTTCCATAGAAACACTTCATTAAGTGCTTCATCTGCTTTTAATGATTTATTTTATTTATTTTATTAAATAATTGCTTTTACTGATTCTATCATATCTTAGTGATTTTGAGCAGTGGAAGTAAGATTTTACTGCGAGATCTGTAGTACATAAATTCATTATACACGCTACGCCAAATCCAATCGTTTGCATTTGTACCTATGGAATTAACGCTTGCTGTACGATATGCGTGCAATAACACTATCTGTCTTTGCAAGCTGCATCAGTAACATATTAATGGTAACACATCAATAATTACTATTATCTGATTCTTTCAGCGAACTTTTATTGATTCAGCAGTGCTTTGCTCATAACTAAACCATCAGTTATAAGCATAGAATTTCAATGAACATGCAATTAATTGTACTTTAGAGAGTAGTAAACAGTTGGTGAAAGATTTGGTATTAAGAGGACGCGAATACCAGGAGCGCAGGTGTCGACGGGAGGCGCTCGGACACAATTTCCGGAGATTCTTGGGAGATGATGTCACATATTCGAGGATATTCCTCGACGTGAACTTAACATAATTTTTCAAGGGCCGTTTGGATGAGTAAAATACCGTGACAGCGCAGAAGCTGTTGAAACCCTGCCGTGCCTCTAGCGAAACTTGTGTACTTACCACTAAAACGCTCAGCGGAAGCCGGCGAATAATTGAACGTGAACCAACGCGTAATTTTCCGCGATAAAAAGGCGCGACGCGCGCGGCACCGACGTCTCTTAAACGCGAAACGGAGCACCGCGTTTTCAAACTCGTGCAAAATCACGCCGTGCGTCGCGCAGCGGTACTCTCGCGGGAGCGCCGAATTTTCACGGTGCAAATGAACGAAAATAACATGAATTTGCTCAAAACGAGAGAGAGAAGATCAACGAAAAAAAAGAAAAACGAACGAAGCATAAACGATGAAATTGCAGATACGGATACCATTAACGTTGATTATCCATCCGCCGGCTTGAGCTGCGTAAATATCAGTATATCGCGAATATTTTGAAAGTATACACGCGAGCATGTGGGTGGGCGCTATCGATCGCGAGGCTACACGAAAAGTACATCTCGCCGCAAAGCTTAATCCGCGATTCATTCCCTCGCACGCGTGTTGCGGCGAAAAATCACGCAAGTTGAACTTAAAAACTTCCGTACGCCATTACAGCAATAATTAAAAAATACTTCTTATACACCCTATATAATTTTCGCGCGCACGCGAAAATAACGTGTTTAAAAGAGAGAAACATTCCATTAAAGCCGCATTAAAGATACAATCGCAAGGGCAGTTGAAATTGATTCAGCTTGCGAACTCGCGTTTCTCCTGTCGCGGAGGATGATATTTATTAACGGAGGACGGAATTTTCGACGATGACGCATTTAGTATTTTTAGCGACTCGATCGCCGCTGATGTTCACAAAAGTGATGCGACGGTGTGTTTGGACGTATGGCATATTTTACAAAAGGTATCAACAATCAAAGAAAAATACGCTTGCGCCATTTTAGCGGATCCAAACAAATCCCAGTGGTATCGGCTATCAATGTCGAAAAAAGTCGATTGATGCGAGAAATAATTCGAAATTCGTTATACGCGTTTATGTCATGTGGCCGCTGTAGAAAATTCGGTATCGATGAAATCGGATGCTAAAAAAAGACAGGAAGAGAGAAAGAGGGGGAGGGGGAAAAAGAGAGAGAGAGAAAGAGAGCGGAAATCACGCGCTGCCGCTCGAGAAAACATGAAAAATGCAAATGCTCGAAACGCTAAAAGCCTCGCGCGCGCGCGAGAGAGAGAGAGAGAGAGAGAGAGAGAGAGAGAAAGAGGGAGAGAACAGTCGATTCTCCGCGTCGGGGATCACGCGCCCTTTTTTCCATTGCCTCCTCCATCCCCATCCATTACGTCTTGCTGCACTCGAAGAAAGATCGCGGAGTGCTGCGTCCCACGGCACGGCTACCCACAACTTTCGCCGCCCTAATTTCACCCACGCGCTCGTCTATTCGAAGATTTCCGAATCCTTCAATGCTCCCAACACCTTCCCCTAACTCCTTCGGAGGTAGTGACAGATCATTTCGGCCTGCCGAAAATGTCGTACGCGGACTTGGAACTGGAAATATGAAAAACTTCCGAAGAAATTACGCAGTTGGAAAATCGTTTTGTGGCTTAATTAAATTCTCAACGAGCAGATTGTGTCATTTTCTATTTCTAATTCAGGATTGAATAACAATATCATCAGATATTCAAAACGTAACGAGCGCCGAAACATCGTTTTCTGTCGAGTGGCAGAGTTTGCTTGCGTCTTTGATTAGTCTCTCTGAAATAACGTTACACGACGACAAGAAATATATCGCGATATTAGTCGACATTTTTATACTACTTTGATGCTTTTAAGAGTAGTTTGCATGACTTATTTAGATGGCCTACAGGTAAAATCTACTTTGACGATATGCATACTCATTAACTTAGGTTCGTTGAACCTTTATGTGTTTATATTCATTTAATACAGTCACTATTACAGTTTATTTAGAGGACTCTTCCCATAGCCTATCTCACTCTTTTTTACGTAACTGTAAAACAAATTCAGTTTGACAATGTGGACATAAGGAAACAATTCCTTTTATATATATATATATATTTACGTTGGTAATAAATATTACGCGTCAAGAGCCTACACACGGATGAGATAGTGTCATATAATCAGATAAACCTTGATAAAGTATTTTTATAGAGAGATTGATTTTAAAGAGAAGAAATTGATTTTATTGATTATTGTGTTACGTTTATTTTTTATTCATGTTACGTCCAAATGATTATAGAAATACACTCATCCGTGTATAGATTCTTGAAAGCTTTTAACACACTAATTAATTTGACATTAATAGAGCTTTTTTTACGAAAATAAGGCAATAGTCCTAATTATGAATTCGTGAAGATTAACTAATAAGTTAACCTTAAACTAATGAGTCATTTTCATAAATTTGTCGATTGAGCATTGAAACGAACTATATTGATACCGCAACTAACATCATAGTTTTTCATCAACTAATATCATTAGTTTTTTCATCATAGTTTTAAAACAAAATTATTAAACTCTATATTAGTTTATTCTAAATTATAAAAAGATAATTGGAAATATTTATGCGTTCCAATTATGGGTCAGCGAATATTGCGCACCTGTGTAATATTATATAATAGCTAATTTTATATTAATAATATTCATATATTCATATTATTTTAATCTATATACAATAATGATATATATGTAGCACAACCTATTAGCATAGCTTCATAAATCTAAAGAGTCGCTAAAACAATTGATATCCTAGATTTTTCTTTAACATTAAGAATGTTTGTAAATGTATAATCTCTAGAATATACTTATATAAACATGTTAAGAAACATAAAAAATTTTTTTTTCCATATTTTCATTATAATCTGTATTTTTTAAATAAATTATTAATAAACTAATATGAATAAACCAAGTTTGATCCAAGATTGGGACTTGACCCATAATTCGAACTGTTTCCTTATGTCTTGCATTTACGCCGCATTTGTAGTTTCTGAACACCGCGATTCGCCACTGTGCGGGGGTGGTGAAGCGAAGTGTCACGTCGATTCTAAGGGGCGAGGACGTCGCTCGTGTCTCCCGAAATTGGCTAGCGCGAGAAAACTCGCCGAGGGCGAAACCGGTGAAGCAAGTAATCACGCAAACAACCAACTCTCACACCGAAGAAACGAAGGAAAGACGAACGCGATAGTGACGCCCCGAGCGTCTCTTCGGTGGTTTGACCGGAAACACAGGCTCGCGCACTGAGCGAAAAGGAGAAAGTGAGAGGGGGGGGGAGAGAGAGAGAGAGAGAGAAAGAAACTGTAACCCTGCCGCCGTAGGGCCGATGTTGACTCCGGAAAGAAAGTTTTGCGGCTCGAAGGCAAACACCAGGGGATTTCGTTGTCGTTTTTCCTGATAACCGTTTTGAGCACATTTTCACGGCGTCTGCAGCGAAGTTGCACAGCGGTTTTGCAGTGAGCAACGCTGCTAACGCGGGAGAGAAGGGGAAGATGCTTATAAATATCATTGACTCGCGTAATTGAACATTTCGACTAGAAATTCACGCTATTGATCAAATTAATAATGTTATCGCGTTGTCTTAATTGTGAATTTCCTGCTAAACAGACATTTCTAGACATCGTGACACATCATTGCGACTTGTTGAATAAAAGACAGGACATGCGACTCTTTCCGTCTTGTTCAATGCAAAACTGACAAGAGAACGATTCAGTCTTTCGTTAGACAATGAGAGAGCATCCAAACTGGAAATTTATCCCATGATCCTAGGTTGATCCCAATCAGTTATCTTGCTTCTATAAGATAATGTTATCCGTTCCTAATATGGTTCTGATTGCCATGCTGCGTTATGTAGCTTATCAGGATCCGATAATATCATTCACAAACCAGATAACTCATTGGGATTAACCTGATCAGGACTATGGGATAAATTTCTAGTCTAGATACCCGCATTGTATTAGACAGAGTATTGAATCGTCATCTTGTCAGTTTCGCTGTCTGAACAAGAGAGGAGACGTGGACAGTCACACGTCATGAGAAGCTACTATTCAACAAGTCGCAACGATGTGTGACCATGAACTAAGCGACGTCTAGGAATGTCTGTTTAGCAGAAAATTTACGATTAAAATAACGCGATAATATAGATAATATTGTCGATTTAATAAAGAACCTTTAAACGCGAACGCCGACTCTATCCATGGAGTTTTTAATAATTAAAGAGCTCTTGATGAAGCGAGCTACTTTATTAGTCTTCATTTACGACGCGATAAAAAGTCAATACCGAAACCGGATGTTAATTAGCCGAAGGTCAAGCGAACAATGAAAATACGTGCCGAATCGCGCGATGCTAAGTCAGTGACCCGAGTCGTAATTACTCACGTGTAACGGGAATTAGCTTCGTTCATCCTCTCATTAAGAGTTAACGATCGTAACACGGGTTCCTCAGGGTCTACAAGAGTAGGAGAGAGAGAGATGTGTGTTACGTAACCTAATTGTATCCTAAAGACCTGAAACCTTCTTAGCAATCCTCTTTTTACGCAAACCGTTCGTACAAGCCGAGCCGCGGGACCCAAGGCTACATCCTCCGGTAGAAAGAGGCTGTGAGGGTAGCGAGGGTCATCATCACAGTGTATGGCGAAGACGGAAGCGGGGAAAGAAGGAATTCTCGGAAGCGGGTGCAAAAGCTGTTCCAAGGACGCAACAGACACACATACATACTCGCACGCGCGCAGACACGGGGGGTGAATTGAATTCGACAAATCTGAAATAGATGGCGACGACGAAGGCATCCGGGCGGACTTGCGGTTAATAGAATAGCTGTCGTGGAGCTCCCCTGTGCGATGTGTACGTGTGTGTCTGTGTGGTGCACGGACGCCACTTTCGCGAAAGAGATAATTCAAGCGTTTCAAGCCCCACGTACTCGCGGGAACTATTCCGGTCTCCTCCGCGCGTCCGACGACCCACTTGCGACGTGGGCTCGATACAGCCCGGCTCGAGAGCGAATCGATACGGTGACGAGGATCTAAAGAATTCAGCTTGTGCCGGCATATGGTTCTTTGAATTCGTAAAAGACTGGTATATTCACGGGAAAGCATCGCGGCTGAAAGCGCCCTGTACACGATTGACACGTGGACACGCGCTTGTTGATTTCTCTCATAAGGTATACGCTTTTTAAGCCACCACGTGTAATTTCGTTCAGCACAATAAAGCAGTCGACATAGTGAACTTATAGAAGCCAATTTAATTTTAGTTTCTAATCAAATTTCAATTTTGTGGGACATTTTAGGTTTTTCGCAAAATTTCTATAAAGCAACAAAAACTTTCTTTGAACTTTTTATAGAGTATATTTATTTTTTTATCAGCTAAAATTTAACGCAACAATGAATTTATAGAAGCCAATTTTACTTTGTTTTTTAATCAAAGTATAGCAATCAACAGTGAATTTTTATAGGAGTCAATTTAACTTTGTTTTTTAATCAAAGTTTATAAAATATTTTAGATTTTTGCAAAATTTCTATAAGACGACAAAATTTTTCCTTGAATTTTTATAAAGAATAAATATTAATTTATTTTTTCGTAAAAAAAAAGTAAATATTATTAATATATTTTTTTGAGTGTACATATTTAGTTAATATATTTAATCGTCGATTAAAATTTAACAGAATAGCAGTCGATAGTTAAGAGAGCCAATTCAACGTTATTTTTTAACCAACGTTCAGAGAACACTTCTCGCAAAGTTTCTATAAGTGACAACAAGATCTTTCTTTATATTCTTATAAAGCGTAAATTTTTTGTCAATCAAAATAGTGTCGCGACAAACATCTCTCCCGGATCTTCTCATTCTTCGGTTTCTCAAATTTCATTCTTTTTTTCAAATTGCAGACTCAGCGATTCGCTCGTTAATTCGTATGCGCGATAGCTCGCGCTTCAGGTACCATAACTTCTAACCAATTTGGCGTTTCTTTGAAGTGCATATTGGGAGAGTCTCCGCTTAAGTGGTCGCTCTCAAAGTGAAACCGGCTATCTTTCTCTCTCTCTCCCGTCCTCTCTCCCACTCGAGGAGATCTGTCAAGTGGCCCAGCTTTTAGAGCGGAGATAGAAAATGGCAGGCCGCGCGAGATATCGAGTGTAGGTGCGTTTAAAGAGCAGCAGAGTTTCGATTAGAGCGCCAAAGGCAGCCGATAGCTTTCGCATGAAAAAATCCTTTCGCTTGATAACATACAGCAACATTATCAACCTCTCTACTGACGCTTCGAAAAGAACAAGAGATGCCGATAAGTACAGATCGAAAGCTCCGTCCAGTTTCACTTGTTGAACCTCCGCTCATCCCATTATTATCGCGAGCGAATATCGCGAGACAGCTCGTCGATCGTATTTATTTATCGCTCGAGCGCCACGTCATTACAACAAACGTGTCATTAAATTGAGGATGAACTCAAATCCGGCATAATTTGAGCTCGGCACGTAACGTCTAACGAATCACGCGTTGAGGATAATTACGGAATGCAACAAACGTGCGATAATCGCGTGGCAACGCAGGAATACACGAGCGCGTTCGTGTCGTGTCGACTGTGCGAAAGTCTGCAGTGCAAAATTAACCAAGTGTGTTATTTTGACTGAATCTCTTTTCATACGTTGCTCGCCGTTTTAGGTCACGTCATTTAACATGTTTAAATATATTAAATTAAAATTCACACGTGTCTTGAACACGTTATACAGCGTGATTTAAAATCGCAAGAAACGTATAAAAGTAATTTCAGTCAAGTTACATGTGCTTACATATTTAAAAATAATGCACTTAGATTTTCAGTGCAAGGGTGAGGGACAAAGAGAGAAGAAGTCTCCCCAGATAAAAATTCGGATCGAGGTGAGAACCGTAGCACGGATAAAACGCATTAGTCCGCGATTATCGATAGCCGTAATCGTTAATGTAAAATCGACCGCGCTTACGCTCACCCGGATTTGCAGGCCCGTCCCGCCTATTTTTCCGACAGCGATTCCCGAAGCCTTAATGGTGATATATCGGGAACAATCGGCTTGTACCTTTAACACCGCTCTATTCGCTGTAGAAGCCGGCTCACCATCTCGCGTCTCACCTTTCGAGCCATGGCGCCTCGTCCTTTATTCCCCCGATAAGCCGGGATCGGCGTTACTTAGCGATAATGTATAATTAACGAGGCATCCGGGCGCCGGGAATGTTTGAAGGCTCGGCTGGCGGTGTGTAATCCAATCGAATTCGCCGGCATATCCGGCGAAGGTGATGGATGCCCGTGAAACACGAAAAGGTACGAAAGGTACGGAACAGCCGACGTTGCGGCGACGAAAGCGCCGAAGAATTGAACGAACAGAAAATCGGATCACACTACAGAGCTGCGAGATAATCGCACAAGAGGACTCACTTTCTCTCTCTCTCTCTCTCTCTCTCTCTCTCTCTCTCTCTCTCTCTCTC
>NW_022639634.1:88013-88535 GCF_010583005.1 Odontomachus brunneus | reverse complement strand
TCTCTCTCTCTCTCTCTCTCTCTCTCTCTCTCTCTCTCTCTCTCTCTCTCTCTCTCTCTCTCCCTCTCTCTCGGCGCGAAAAGCGCGCCGACGAAAAATATATCGGCGCCGTGTATACATCAAGTGTTCATTTTTCAAAGCAACAAGTCTTGAAAAATCCTTAAGTTGAAGTGAATTCCGAGAACGTGAGAGAGCGAGAGAATTCACCATTCCCCTTATCTCTTTGAGCTGTAATCTTTTTTTCCTCCTTTCTTTCTTTCATTCTTACTTTCGCGAAATATCTAATATAATGTAATGTTCCGAGATACGCGAGCTTGAGATGTGTATACAGTGATGGGAAAAAGTTCCGGAACGGTGAAATATCTCGAAAACTAAGCATTTTAGAAAAAAATGTTTCAGATAAAAGTTGTGGCGTTTAAAAAGATGTATTTACTGATCACATCAGTTTGACCTTGGGTTGCGTAGCGAAGGTCAGGTCAAGGTCACATTAATTTTTTTAAATGGAACACCCCATTTTTCATT
>NW_022639634.1:83649-84608 GCF_010583005.1 Odontomachus brunneus | reverse complement strand
AGAGAGAGAGAGAGAGAGAGAGAGAGAGAGAGAGAGAGAGAGAAGGAGAGAGTTCCTTTGATGAAAACAATATCTCCCCGAATTACCGAAAATTCTGCTCCTCCGCCGGAGAAGTTCCCGACATTCCAACGGCGGTGGAAAGCTTCTCTTCGCGTTTCGCCAGCCGACTATAAATCTCGCGGCTAGACAAAAGCGGGGAAAGAGATGAGGGGCATCAATTAAAGTCGGACCTTGGCGCTCGGTTTGATGATGTTCGGAAATTTAGCGATAACGGGGGCGTACGCGAAGCTCCCCTCCCCCGCACTCGCCCCCCAGGGGATCTTCGGATCTTTCAACCGGCAACACGTGTCCGCAAGATGTTGCCCGCTCGTAATTACGGCTCACAGTTACCGCTCTCGATTCTCGGAGCCTCTCGGAGCCTCGGCGAGAAACAAATTCGCTGTGCTTGCGGGAGAGAATATTAACGAATGTCAGTTCTCGACTAAGACTACATGTGTAGCTATTTCTTCAGTTTCTCTATTAGATAGTATATTCATAGAATTAAGTTCGCATCCCGGAATTTTCATTAAGTATTTTTCTTTTGCCATATTTTCTCTGGAGCCTTATTTTTTCTCGTAAGACACCAATTCTTGTTGGGCAAAACTGTAACAACGCGTAAACCACAGAAAAAAATAATTTGCTGCAGCAGCAAACTAATTTGGTACATATGGACAGTTAAATATAATTTGCTGTAATAAATAAATACAATTAAATATAATTAGCTACTTTTTCTTTGCTGTAGGAACTTACTACTGTGTCCAAAAAGTAAGGTGACATTGCATTTATTTCGAAAATTCTTTATTTATTCTTGCAAATCAATTTCGTCCCCTTCAAAGTAATCCCCCCCTGATATAATACACTTATTCCAACGGATTTTCCAATCTTCGAAACAGTTGTAATAATCGATTTCAGGAATGGCC
>NW_022639634.1:51455-81403 GCF_010583005.1 Odontomachus brunneus | reverse complement strand
AGCCGCTGCGAAGAAGGAGCTAAAGGCCATTCCTGAAATCGATTATTACAACTGTTTCGAAGATTGGAAAATCCGTTGGAATAAGTGTATTATATCAGGGGGGGATTACTTTGAAGGGGACGAAATTGATTTGCAAGAATAAATAAAGAATTTTCGAAATAAATGCAATGTCACCTTACTTTTTGGACACAGTAGTATTTTCTTGCTATGATAACAAGAAAATCTGCTCCTACAACAAGAAAAATGGCTAACATAGCAAATTTGCTATAAATGGGCAATTAAACATAATTTGCTACTTTAGGTATTTTGTTGCAGGAGCAGATTTTCTTGTTATCATAGCAAGGAAATTGGCTCCTGCAGCAAAGAAAAAGTGGCTAATATAGCAAATTATGTTTAGTTGTCCATATGTAGCAGATCTTTTTTTCCGTGTGATAGTAACAACGCGTCGAAACTAGCGATCGTCAAGACGTATCATAGATACCTTATTTGAGAATAATCTCCTCGTTTTTTAGTACATACAACAGATACTTGTCGCGACATGTCAAGTTGGCATCTCTTGATGCTCGTCTACAATACGTGGAATAAGCTTAGCGTAAAAAAAGATTAAAATAATCTATATTCTAACTCTCTTAAATCGGAAGTATTTCTCTTGAGTAAGAGAAATACTCCAACTTACGCCAAACTTACTCCGCGATTAACTAATTATGGACGAGCCCTTACATTTTCGTTATTACTGTCAACTCAGTAGTAATAAAATCGGACAATCAAACTATAATAAGCTGTACTTTCATATTTTATGAAAATACCTCGCAACTCGGATATTGTTATGGAATTGTCGCGTGTGCTTTAAAACGTATCGAGACGAAGTGAATATAATGGCACATACCGTTATAGGACACAGATGCCAAACCGCCTTCGTTCCGTCCACTCACGTATCGACGTGCGAGTCAGATATCCTGCATTATTTCATCACGTGGCACAAATAATTGGAGAATTATTAATTACTGGACGAGACATTGAGCAGTCACCCAAGACAGTATACTAATAAATGTGAGTGAAATTCGTTTATGATTTTCAAATTGTTACAGATATTCTCGCTTGTTATGTGCACGCCAATTCGCACAATTATATTGGAAATCGCTTCTAATATTATGACCCTAATATCATGCAATAATAATGGAAATCGCTTCTAATATCATGACCCTAATATCATGCAATAATAATATTCTTAAAAGATATAAAGCACTTTAACTATGAAGGAGGTAGCGTTAGAAGATATACTTGCAATGAGAGAAAAATATTTGAGAAATGAAACATGTTTTTTCAGTGGATAAATAATACATTTGCCTATACTAATATAAAATATTTGTCAAATAAAAAAAATACATTTTCTTAAAACCTTTTCACGCAAACATGCTTATTAGATTTAAATAAAAGTGTTTAGATTTAAGGAAAAATATGTTAGTATCCCCACACACCGAATAAATAGCTTTTATTTCTTAGATATTTTTTCTCTCAAGTGTATAATTGCAGATCTACGCGTTTCATAGTTTATTTTTCCCAATTACGGTAAATTAAAGGAGATTTTTTTCGTTGCCCCCTCGTGTACAAGTCATTCTCGCCTATTGAGAGGTGCTGGAAATTAGAGTCGCTGCAATTAAATCCGCATCAGTCGTTGCAAGTTCGGTCGTTTCGCTGATGGAAAGCACACAATTTCCGGTTCGTTTACTAATGTCCATCGCGGACGGAGGCTTTCTCCTTGCTCGTGTCCCGATGTCGTATTTCCGACGGGACCCTATCCTTGCTCCCAGGGCTTTTTCCTTTTTGATGAAATGGTTATTACTGCCGCAACGACGGCCGGTTCTTTTTCGTTCCGTTTCTGTGCTCGCGAGCATCGAGACATCGACGTGAGGCTACCAAGTAAACCGACCTGCACTTCGCGTCGGGACAAATATCACGAAGTAGTCGGAGCGTCTATCAAATATTTCTATATAATACATCTTCCGCTAACCTCCATTAAAGTTACTCTTTCTCCCTTTCCGCCTTTTCGTATTTCTCCCAAAAACGATAATTTAATATGGTGCATTTGTGCGATTGGCAAGTGCGTTAAAAAATATCATTTTGACCAATTTTAACTTTTCATTTTATCATATAAGATATATATTCACTAACATTCAGAGAAAATACGGTAATTACGTCTATATAGATGACAACTGTACGAATTTTCTGTGTAGAATTATAATGTGTATACTTTAACAAATTGTTTCGTAGTTGCAACTAAAGCTTCAGTTGCAATAACTATAAAACACACAATTTGTTAAACTAAATACATTATAATTCTACATACAACATTCATACGGTTGCCTTTTTCTCCATGAGTATAATTATTATTCTCAAAAAATGCATTCACAATTTCTTAACGATCTCACAATTCCTCGCTTCGTCGTTGAAAAGCTATTACGGTGTCTTACTCACCCAACGGGTTTATTTCATCAAGCAACCTTTCACGGACATTTGTTTAACGCGGGACATATAGAAACGCGCTTCCTCGCTCCTTAACAACGAAAGAACACCGCGTAACAAGAAACTGCATTTAGCTCGCGAGAGCTAAGCGAACGAGGGTGAGAGAGAGAGAGAGAGAGAGAAAGTAAAGACGCACCGTGACGTTTTCTTCCAGAGAAAATGGAGGGTATCAGGAAATGTAAAACATTCCCCGCGACAGCCGCGGAAAGCGCGCTCTTTACTGGCAATTTTAGCGTAGCGCGTCGTCGCCGCCACCACCTATCCACCCCCGTCGGCGTAGTCGTCGTCGTTGAATTTTTATCGGAATGCGGCCGATGGCTATCCTCTCCCGGATGTAAGGATTTTCATTGTCCGGTTCCGAGATGCAACGACAAGTATACGACACGCGGAATATGTATGACCGCCGCTTACGACGCGAACCGGCCGGCGCGCCGAGTTATGAATAAAAACATTTCGCGTCCGAGCAAACGGACAACAAACGCGCAGCATACACGCGTGTGCACATACCTACGCCGGCCGACGACACATGTACGCGTTCATTTTTCTTTCCATGTCAATCCCACCGTCGTCGTGGCGATAATGCGCCCCGGAACGAGTACACACAGCGCCGTGTTCCCGACATGTTCCCGCTCGATCCCATCTCTCGATCAGATCGGAACAGCCACCTGCACGCGGAAAGTCAGCCACCTGGAGCTGTCGCTCCGCTCTCTTTTTCTCTCTTTCGTTTTTTTTTTCCCGCGAGCGCGATTAATAATTTATTTGCGGCGCGTGTCACCGGATACTCGCGCGTTTGCACGCTATTTTTTGTCCCACACCAACGCCCGCGCAGTTAACGATCTCGACGGGACGATTTCGCGAAGCCGTACCGTGCCATTTGCTAGTCGAGCGCTATTCAGTGATTCCTAACGTTGACATTTCGCAGTAACGCTAAATAGCTGTTTAATTATCGCGTGGGATTTCGTATCAGTGTTTCTTTGCGTTTCCAGCAGCATTAGGTCTTATTTTGGTCCTCTCGCGATTGCTGCGAATAATTGGCACGCAATGTTATCTGCGATTATTTGAGGCAACTGGCGAGTGAAGTGAATCAAGGACACTGCGACATTCTCGCGTAATAAACAGGTGTCTTTTCAAGGCAATTACGCGAATTTGATGCTACATTTTATTGCATTTCCAGCAATATTGAATACTAATTATTTTTCTGATATCAGAAAATAATTAACACACAATGTTACCTGCGACTATTCGAAATAATTGACAAATGAGGTAAATTAAGAACACTACGACATTCTCGCGGGCAGTATAAATAGTGGATGTCTTCTCAAGGCAATTACGCGAATTTTGCATCAGATTTGATTGCATTTCCAGCAACATTGGATACTAATTGTTTTCTTGATATCAGCAAATTAACACGCAATGTTACCTGCAACTATTCAAAATAATTGACAAGTGAAATGAATTGAGGACATCGTGACATTCTCGCGGGCAGAATAAATAGCGGACGTCTCTTTGCGACGCGGACTCGCGCAAACCGGGATTCAGGATGTGTCGTTCGCGTTTCAGCCGTTTACGAAAAGTGCGCGTGATTCCCTGTCCGCGTCTGTCATCTGGATCACCCTAAATCACGCCTCCAGCATCGTCCGTTGCTATCATTGCGTCGGAACATTCGGATAACGAGGCTCGGCGCCGTTGATAGGCAGGATTCATTGCGCCGCGCCGTATCGGCCGGTCCGCCGCTCTCGCGAAAATATGTGACTTCATAAAACCGATCTCGTTCCACTCTGTCGGCCGCCTTATCTCGTGCCCTCCTCCCCCTTCCCTTCACCCTTCTCCCCGTCGCGTTTGCGCGCGAAAGCCACCGCGGTAAACATTAGACAGAGACAAAGGAGGAACTGAAACGGAGGAGAACGATTCCGTTTTAACAGTGAATTTATGGCCGCGCGTGATTTTCGCTTCGGGGAAGACTCCCGCATGTGTGTGCGTGCGTCCAAGAGAAAGAGAGAGAGAGAGTTAGAGCGAAGCAACGAGAAGAAAAAGGAGGGATCAGGCCAGTTCTCCCACGCTCCCTCTCGTTGGTGCTCCGCAACCGTGAAAATACTTTTCCTCGCCGATAACGCGGAAACGAGACCGAACGAGATTGCAATAGCTCCGGCGAATGTGTGCATTATAAAGAAATAGCGCAATCTTCGCCATGTTCGCGAGCGCAGGGAAAGGGAGACTCGGGAGAGGGTGGAGAAATGCGAAAGGGAGCAGAATGAGAAACGGTAAAAGAGAACATTCGGCTGCGTCAGGGTTGCGTGGGCGCCGTAGAGAGCGCCGGCACGCGTATCCGTCGCGCGATGCACATGCAACCGCGTGTGCTTGCACCGATACAGGCGCGCGGCTCTTCGTTCTTTCGCGAACTAGGCCCTCGACCTGCGGAGCGCGAGCGTGAGCGCATGTCGTCGTCGCAAAGAGAGCTCTCGCGGCCCTCCCCATCACCCTGGCGAGTGAAATGTGGATCTTCCGGCTCGTTGCACATACAGAATAGAACGTAACGCTATGCGTTACGTCGTGTTGCGTCACATTACGTTACGTCTGAGGGAGGATAGGGTTCGTAACGACGGCAGCGGCGACGGCCGAGGGGAGAAGGCTACGCAACCGCAACGACACCCCTTCGCGCGCTCGCGACAGCCCACCCCGTTCGACGTTATTATTAATACGCACTTCGTGCGGCAATCTCTCATGCGCGCCGGCACAGTTGCAGCACCCCGAGACGCGACGGGAAGAGTGCATTAAAGCTTCGCCCTCGCGCACAGAGATGGGACGCATTATGAATGATGGATATCGCGCCCCGCAGCACGCGGAGGGTGCGAGGAATTTTTTTCCCTCCTCTGCGAGATAACGAGGATAAGTGATATACATGTTTTCTGCATCCTTAACATCGATGATTTCACGCGCGCGAGCAGTACTTCCGCGTCGTCCGCTCAGTGGCGCGTTGACATGTATTAATTATTTATTAATCCCCGCCTTGATTTCCATTATTATGTACAAAAGTCTAGCTGATAACTGAGTCACTTAGAGGTATAGTGAATAAATGTACGTGAAATAATATTGTATTAAACGTTACTTTCTACAGTAATTTTATAAAGTCAGGCTTTTTAAAATTGTAATATGAATTATTATAAAAATTACAGAGTAAATTCGATGATCTGCATTTGATATACGATGTAAAGAACATTCAAGTAATTACAATATAACTTCATAGTGAAAAACCAGACATTTATTAAACAACTTTTAAACAAATATACAGTAATTACGGTCATAATTCTATATAGTCCAAAGTTACAAAAGTTTTATTGTAATTTTTACTACAATATTTGCTCCGTGTATAATTCGGTGTACATATATTTTTGCTCTGTTACGTTGGCTCTTTATTAGCTGACTAATTTTAAGGGCAGCTAACTTTGTAGATGCAATTAATAGCACTTTGTATATAAGCTTCACAGTGTAATATCACGGTCGTCATTCATCGACAACTACCACGACATTCGACGCGTTAAAAAGGGTCGACCTTTTACTCGGGCAATTAACTTCGATTAAAACGGTAAAATTACTTTCATAATCTTTATCGTTGTCCTAGATGTTGCATAAATATAGATATTCAATCTATTCCTCTCCATTGTATCTGAGAAATTTCACGCTGTCTCGATTTTAGTAGGTGCTCATGTTGCCGATCCGATAACGGACGTAGATAAATATCAATTTATCGCACACGTACGTTATTCCGACTAACTAAAACGGATGGAACATCCAGTGCGTTATCCTGTGTTAAAGCCCAAAACACTTTAATCCCACCGTCGTTGGCCGGGCCTTTAAAGTTTCAAGCATTGAAGATAGCTGTTTGTACGAGAAAGAGAGAAAGAGAGAGAGAGGGAACATTCACCCGCGCGCCGAGAGCTTTATAGATATCAAGCTTAAAGTACCGCGCACAAGATAACGGATATCTCAATAATAATAACGCCGGGTATGGTGCAAATGCAGCGTTATGTCGGATTAGCCATACCTGCTATTGCTACTGCTACTATTACTACTACTACTACCGGCCTGCAAACCGAAAGGCCGCGACACCCGGAATGAATTAAAGCTCTCTATCCCCTTTAAGCGTTGCACAAAGCCCCAAGTTTAAGCGAGACTCGTCGTGGAGCACTCCGGTGAATGCGCGAGATAAATCAGCTTCATTATAGAAAGCGGCCACGGCTCGCAAAAGAGGCGGGCGAAAGAGAATCGCGTAATACATAATACGGAAGTCAAGTATGGCCAAGCCACCCCGGCGTAGACGCGCTCTCGCCTGCGTTCCTCACCGCCGGTTGGAGTGAGCTTCAATTAATACACGATTACGTCTACGCAGCTCGTACGCAACCGTAGAAATTGCGGGGACCAGCGAGGAGAGAGAGAGAGAGGAAATTTTCGCGTTGGTTACTCGTCTTCTTTCGCTCGCTCTCTTTTCGCTCATTCGCGAATTTTTATTACGTCTACCGACCAAGCGAGAGAAATATGAACTAACAAAGGCAAGTGGATAAGTAGATAGATAGGTAGGCAAGTAGGCAGGCAGACACACGCGGCAGCCCGCGGCAAGTTTACAGTCTTGCGAAAAGCGCGCGCCGAATAATTATGCGCGACACATCGTCGCGGTGTGTTACGCCGCGATACTTCTCGTTTAATCCTTCCGCTCGGTCACGCCCGCCGTTTCAGTGAAATTTCTGAACTTGGGTAACGCGCTGCCAGTTCAAACACAGACACGCCTATGCGCCGCTTAATTATCGGGTATTAATTGACGCCGCGGTGATTAATGCGCTAAATTAATTGGTCTTTTAAACGACGAATCGAATGGAGTCGAGTTCGCGCGACATTAAATACCTGACTGTCGGAAACGCGGGAATTAATTTTCATGGTTAGTGTTTCTTTCTGCCACTCTTTTGTCTCTTCTCTCTCAGTTAGTTCTCTCAGTTCCGTTCCATTCACGAGATAAGCTTGTTTTATCATCGTATAGTACAGTTATGTTTAAAATTATTAGTCTGGCGCATTATATATTATAAATATTCGTACATCATGACTGTTGATTATTCGAGGGATCGCCGATTCCTCGAATTATCAACAACCATGATGTACGAATCCCGTCCAGAAATGTCTCAAAATTTTCCCGCATGGAAAAAGCAGTATGTTTGGACCACATATTCAATTACTGAATCTGGTTGACACATAATCAAATTTATATGTGGGTCAACTACACTATTTTTCCGTGCAGATACAACATAGATTCCGATTAGAGAGTAACAAAATTTATCTCAAATTTATCTCAAAATTGTCCCACTACAATATCTAATTGAGAATCCTATTATTGGGTTATTTATCTAGAATCGAATCAGGAATACTATGGCAGCTCGCGCTTTTTTCAGTCATTAATGTCTGCATACACTTTTATGATATCAAATCTGAAATTCCCTTTTTATACCAACTATTGTATTCCAAAAAAGTATCAAAAAATATTCTTAAAATACTTTGAATATTTTACTGCGTAATGAAATTACTTAGAAAGTCAACGTGTCTTATTCAGTCCTAACGTAAAATTAAAACCAGGAAAAATATTATAAGCAGTATGCAACGGACATCGCGGCGAAACTTTTACATTTGCATCTCGAACGGAGAGGTCAGCTCGCCAATCCGCCGAATCAGCCTGTCGACTCTATACTACCAGCGTCTCTATTAATCTCGACAATGGAACTCATCATTGAGCGCTCATGCCTTTCAGACGCGGTTTATGCATCTCAGCAATTACTCTCGCGCGGGCAGCGAGCATTGACGCGCAAATCGACCGTGTCGTGCACAAATCAAAAGAATTCTCCGCCCGACCGTGCCTGGGCGGCGGTAACGAGCAATTTTAAGTCGAGCGTTCGCCATCATTACAAGGAGAATTCGTCCTTTGCGATGCAAATCTAATTGCCGACGTTGATCGCGTGATACCTCTCGCAGTCAAAATTCAATATTATCCGCGTTGTTCTCCGGCATCTCCTTTTCGCTCTCTCGTCGGGCGGTCCAATATGGATAAACCCATCCATCCATCCATCCATCACCGTCTCTATCAGCGTCTCTTTCTCTCTCGGTCTCGTCCCGCGCAGAAACGTGCCGCGCGTTAACATGGTTGCCTAGTTCTTTTTAATTACACGGCGAGAGCTATCGCGCCGCGTACAACCGACTGCGTTAATATTGTCCGTCGCGCGTCCAACGTTCGCGGGAACATTCCGCGTGCCGCGCCGATTCGCCGATTCTCTTGGCCGCCCCGCGAAATAACATGCTCGTGCCGTGATCCATCGTGATCGCGCGAACGAGAAACGACGCGTTTCTTGAGTGACTATCACGGCGAAATTTGATCGCGGGGAGCGCGCGGGAAAGAATTAACGTTGCGCCGACTGCGCGCCGATAGTTGTGCGGCCGCGTAATTAAAAAAGAAGCGGATAACTATGATGAGCACGTGGTCGAGTTTCTATCTCGTTAACTCGCGCTCTCATCCGCGCTCGGCAATCGACTCGCTGTAACCGAATACGCTCGATGCCCAATATGGCATCCGTTCCGCCGAAAACTAGAGCATAATCTCGTTTCCACGGTTTCGTGAATCCGAAGAGACCCGCAGCCATAACGGCGGCGGGACGCCGCGCCGCGCCGCAGCGGCAAATCAGTCCGATAACGATAACGACATTTGCAACGTTGCTGCGCGTTTGGCCACCGATCGGCCAGCTGGCCGCTCGGTTGTTCCACCAAACCGAATCATCTGCCCGCGCTTGTCCCACGGCTCCCGCCGTTCCACACCGCAGCGATCGGGAAGGAGAGTTTATCGTTCCGTGAAATGCAAACTAACCGGAAACGTAAATAAAATATTTCGCGCGTCTCGTCGAGCGAGTCTCTCGCGAAACTGAACTTGCGATCGCCCGTAGATTCTTTTTTTTTTCTTTAGAACCACAAATGCTTTTACACGGTCAAAGTACGTGCAATAATGCATTGGAACATTGCTCAGTATCTATGACGAAAACGATAAAGGATTCTGAAACTGACAGCTCGAGATGTCGAAGTTTTGTATCGTTTTCGTCACGTATTGGATAACGCTCCAATGCAATTATTGGACGTACTTTCAATGTATAAAAGCATCTGTAATTTTGTGCGATCAATATGACATAAACTTTGCAGAAAGGAGTCAGCATTTCTTCGGTAAAGTTTTGAAGTATGGCATCCTCGTAACCCCTCGATGGTGATTTAAGATGACTGCGCGAATCCCCCGGGTTTTTTTTTCTTTTTAAATAAGTACATCTAGATTTTCTATCCCAGTTGCAATTTTCTCTTTGAGGAATTTTGAAAAGTAAAATACAGAATACATATATCTAATTTGTATTTGATCCATGAGTTAAACAAAAAGTATTTATATGAAATATATTAAGCTTAAGTAAAAAAAATAATTTAAGTAAGTCAAGAGAAATTAAAAATTTACGACAAAACTTTTCCAAGCACATCACGTCAAGGAGTTAACGTGAAGTTTGGCTCTGATAAACAAACCAACGTGTTTCGGTTGGAGGACACAGAATTTCTCGCGTTCTTACGAGCCCAATTTGATTCTAAGAACCGGAAATTCCGTTTCTTTCAATCAAAACACATTGGTTCGTTCGTTGCAAGCGAACTCTCGTCTCCATGTATTTATGATAATGTCTTGTCCGCGTGGGTAAAGTGTGGTGACAGCCGCGAGTATAATTGAATCGGCATTAAGAGCGATTGAACACGGTGCAAACATTTTCAGACCGTTGTCGCAAACTTTTCGGCGTCGTGATGCCATTTGCAGCGCGCAAATCCCCGGCTCTCACGGGTTTATAACACATCTCGCGCTGGCGCGATAGGTAGCGCTATGTTTCGCCGTGGGAATCGCGCTCGGTAAGCCGATTCGCCGGCGAATTTTACGGTATCGATCCCGGCTGTGTAAACTGCAACGTTCGCCGCCGATTGTTGCACAATGCGAAAATAAAAGCACGGCTGCCGCCGTTCCCGGCGGGAGGAAGAGGAGGACGAGCGTCCGCATCGCCCCATCCGTCTTGTGAGTCAAAAGTGATTAGCGCAACGAGGCGCGACTTTGGCGAATCGCGCATCAGCGAGTCCACCCCGATAACGATAACGACATTCGCGCGTTGTCCCATAGGCCCGCAACCTACCGCCTACCCCACCTGCACCCCGATGAACAATTATTCCCCGGACGGAATCGCGCAGTCTTGTTCCGCGACGTGATCGCGATCGCTATGATCAGGCCGGAACGGGGGCGTGCATCGGCGCGTGAAACGCGAGCGGAATGATTTCAATTATCCAAATGAACGTCCATATCGAGTTAGGAGACCATAAGCGTCGTCCCGCCGCCACCGTCGTTGTCGTCGTCGTCGTCGTCGTCGTCGTCGTCGTCGTCGTCGTCATCCTCCTCCTCGTCCTCGTCCTCGTCTCGCGAGGGTGGGTGGAAAAGGGGAGGATGAGGAGGAGACCCAGCGGGCACCGAAACTCTATCAAAGATATATTGCGCGCGCGACGCCTCTCTCTCCCTGTCCCCTCTCCCCTCTCTGCAGATCCTGAGCCGTTCTCCGATGAGCACGGCGATGAGAGTTTTCGCCCGACTTGCCGGGAGTTTAATTTCGCGGCCGAGTCCTCGACGGAGACGACGAGAAGGGCGGCGATGGATGGTGAAGGGAGGACGGGAGGGTTCTATTCTTACCGCGAAAGGGCATGTCTTCCCTCGGCGTGAAGGGGTTTAATCCTAGCTCGGATGAGTGATAAAAAGAAACGTCAAGTTTAAGACTAGTAGTAGACTCGCCGTAATTGAAACCGATTGAAAAGTTCTCGCGAAAGTTTATTATGAACCGACGCGCCGGAGGAACGGTAAAAGGAGAAAGAGAGAAAGGGAACGTCTCCCCCGCCCTCATCGAAAAATGCTCCTCGCCGATCGCAATTATCGTGTAGTTTTATCGTCGTGTTAGAGAACGACGAGAAGGAAATACAGATACATAAATCTTAAGCGTCCCACCTCATCTTTGTGGATAGAATTTCAAATTTTATTCGCAAAATTTTTTCTCTTTTCCCACTTTTTTCTCTCTCTGTCTTTCTCTCTCTGTCTTCAAACTGCATCAGAAATATTCTGTCATTTGTGTCCAAGCATAATGAGTTTAAATGAGATACACGTGCGTAAATTCAGGCGAAATTTATATAAAATCGAAATATATATATTTTTTTTAATCACCTGCGAAAAATTTGAAAAGAACAAAGTTGTTACATCCCACACTCAGAGAAAAAAAAATAGGGCAACTATATAGATGACAACTATACACAAGTTTTGTGTGAATGTAGAATTATAATGCATATAGTTTAATAAGTTATTTTATAATTATTGTAATTCAGACAGACTTTCACGATTACTACGACATGAGACACATAATCGATATGATGAAAACTTTACAATCATTTTAATTATATTTATGTAAAATAAATTATTGTATCGAAATAATTATTAAATTTACATTATACAATAACTCTTTATATAAATCTTTGTTTGTATTGATGTAGTAACAAATTTAGCAAAAGTTACACTCGAACTTTCATATTACATTTGTCATTAGGGCGTACTGTTTGAAGCAAATTTTAATTATATTTTTCGTAATTCCTTTGGTATTTCTATTTTGTCATTCTATGCGATAAAAGGATATGATTGCAATCTGATAAATTATAAAGAACTTAACGTTGTTGAATTTCGTGAATTTAATATACCTAAAGTTACTGTAAAGTTCTGACATATGTCAATCTATGAGGGTAAAGATTTAGCGCATTTTTTTTCTCCGAGTTTCTAATTCAATTAAATGGTTGATACGAGAATCTGACGCTTAAATCTCTCGAGTAACAAATGAACAGGGGCTCCCGCGTGGCGGCATTTCGAGGAACGAGGTCCGTCGACGATTTCATTCGATAAAGAATTCGGAATGGCAATTTTCCGGCGCGCCTTACGCGAATATAACAGCGAGGTGCCTTCCGGGCGAGCGGGAGAAACGTGGAAGGAGCGCCGCTAACAAAAAGTTAATTACAGAATCATCCGAGGCAAAGAAACCGCACACGGGCCCCGCTCCTCTGCCCCTTTCTCGCGGTGTTTCGGTTATCGGAGGGGATTCCCCCTTCTCTGTCCCCTCTCTTAGCCGGGTTCGGTGCCAATCCCATTCTACCTGCTAATAATGTGGGTTCTTGTCCCGGCGAGCCAGAATGCAAATTATTGTGCGTGAATAAAATTTCAGCTGCCGCGCCGTGCGGACTCTCTGTGGTTGCCTCATTCGCCGGTCGCTCGGAAAATAACACTCGCATGAACCACGCGTGTCGTAACGTATGTGGAATCTTCGTGTATAGTATGCACGCGCAACCGCGACGCGCGTTGTTATTTGCGCTGAAACGCACCGGGAACGGAAAACCAAACAATCAAAAAAAAAAGAGAGAGCGATGGCCGCGCGACCCGAATACTTTCAGCGAATTTCAATGATCGCGCAACCGCGACCACTGCAGATCATTGCAACTGTCCTGCCAATCCAAGTGTGCCATTTTTAAATGCATAAACGTATAATTTGGCCGAAGCTCTTTTTATATGTTTCTTACCGTTTTAAGTCGCGTTATTTGACGTTGTTTGAGAGAAACGTATGAATTATAATTTAATATGTCTAATTCCCGTTTCTACCAACTTTGTTTAACTTAACCGTTGTTCCAACGGAATTGACCAATCACATTTCTCGTTAGTCAAAACTGACAGATGCGACTGGTCCAATTCCGTTGGAATAACCAGCCGGTTAAGTTAATTAAAGTTCGTAAAAACAGGCGTAAGTGACGCGAAACGGTAAGAAACATGTGAAAAGTGATTCAGCCAAGATAACATACTTGGGTCTGCAGTACGAACGAGGACGCGAAATCGATATAGCTCGCGTTGCATATCACAGTTCAAGTGCATTGTCAATCACAGGAATAGAGATACCGTAGGAGGCTCGGCAGAAGATGCAGTCCCCATAAATTCCTCTCGAGCAAAACAGTCGACACGTACGGCGAATTCGTCGAATCGACGAAGCGAGACGCATATTTTCGCGAGCAACTTTTAAATAATCTATTACCCTCCGTACACGCGCGCACAGCATCCTTTTTGGAAATGAGGCCGCAGCAGGTAGAGGGAGGAAAAGCAGCGCGGAGCTGCGCGCTGTGTATACGAATGATTAAACGCGGTCGCGCACGCACGTATGCCGGACGACTAAAAGATCGATTAGGCGCGTTGTCTCTATTTGAACTATTTTGAACTGCGAATCCATCCTCGGAGACAAACGAGCGTCGCGGCATTTATGTGAACGGGCCAACAATCCAGCCAGCCAGCCAACCAGCCAGCCAACCAGCCAGCCAGCCAGCCAGCCAGCCAGCCAGCCAGCCAGCCAGCCAGCCAGCCGGCCAGCTAGCCGGCCGGCCGGTCGACCGTGGTTGCGCAGCTGGCCGCGTTCCTCCATCACCGATATTAATACGCGTGCATACGTCATTTCGCGGCGTGGCTGAGCAATGTTTATCGTCCGTGCAGATCAATCACCGCGTCGCGCGGCAGTGCACCAAATTGCTCTATGATCTCTCGCAACTATCCCGGATTCGGCGACCGCGACGCGTAAGAATGTCCCTGGACATTATCGATCTTCTCGCTTCGGGCTTTGTTTATGACAGGGATATGCCGATGGCGGCAACGCGGCTCAGCGGCGGAGGGGCCTGAAGAGGCAAGGGACGGAGGGGGAGGGGGAGCCGCAACGCGCGGGCACCGCGGAGAGTGTGCGATCATGAGGAAAATCCGACAGTTGTGGGGCCAATGTGCGTGACAGTGGATAAAGTGCTGCCCATCATTTTTTATTCTCCTCTTTCTCTCCCTCTCTCTATCTGTCTCTATACACTTAGTCATTAATTCATAAGCTCGAAGAGCGTGCGCGGTGCAGCGCACCAAGTGAAACACTCTTCCGACTCGGGTCGCGTCCTCGCATTCCTCTCGGTTTTTCGCTCTCGTGCGTGCGTTTTAAATGTAAACGGCAGATGGCAATTCGTCCGCGAGAAGAGGACACGCGTGGCTGCTCTCTCCCCCCTTCTCCTCTCTTTTTATCTCGACTCTTTCGTTAGAACGCGACGCACCACACACGCCCACCGTCGGCCACTTGGCTCTTCAATTAGATCTATCTAAATTACACGGCCGCCGGTTGCAGCCACCCTCGATCGGTATGAAGCCCGGTTTACACCAGCCAGGCACCTACATCACGCCGCAGGCCCGACCATTGGATTAGACTCTGCGGACTCGGCCGCGCGGCAAGATATGTGCGCGACCCAGCTGTGATTCTCATTGTACGCGCTCATCAATCACTTAAATGTAACGCACGGGCCGATATCGCGAGAGCGGAGGGCGACCGACCGACCGACCCACCGAAGCAACCCTTTCCTCCCGCCGCCACGCACTTTGTCTTGACATCTGTCAAACGCGACGAGGCCCGCCACGATGCGGCGCGACGCGCCACGCCGTGGTTCTTTTTTTATCTCCATCCATCGACCTGCTCTCACGTTTCTCGCGCGCTTCATTTCGTATGCGACTCTAAATAAGTCCGCTCAGACGGCCATTACCATTGATACCGCTTGTCCGACCACCTCGCTCTTTCTTCCTTTTCTCTCTCTCTCTTTCGCTCTCTCGCCGGCCCGCCATTTGTTTCGACCGGCCCGAGGCCGGGACACACGCACGGGCACATCACCGTGTCCCGGGACAGGTTCGTGAAATATGAAGACCTTAATCAAAAGGACGACGGAATAAGAGCGAGGATCTCGGACGAAAACTACCGCGACGCGGACAGTGAAGAATTAATGATCGACGCGGCCGTCGTCGAGGGGTCGACGATCCTTGAAAATGAGCTTCGCGCCGCGATATTCCGCGTCGTCCCTTTGTGTAACGAATGTATGAACGACCAGCCTTCCTCGGGTTTGTGTCAATGCACGGCAGCTGTGCCCGCGCGACTTGGTCCGTTTGTGTGCGACGCGACTCGTCGACTCGCTATACGAAGATTGATAAACGCGCTGTGCGCTCTCCAAAGCGCGCTCGGACGATGGGAAGGAATGCTCCAGAGAGGAATTCCCTTTGCCGGACGCCCAGCCACTGACGCTTAGCGGCGTTTGTACGAGTTTGTAGTTAGTAGAAGAGAGAGAGAGAGAGAGAGAGAGAGAGAGAGAAATGTGGGTGCGAATGTGTATACATGCGTGGCAAATTAAGGAAATGAATTAAAGGCTCGACGTAACTGAATATGTTATTTCGGAGGGGACGACCCTCCTGTCGACATTTTATCAGTCTCGGGTTAAAGATGGGTCACGAATGTGCGCGTGTACACAAAGCCCCGTCCTCCAGTGAATGAAAAGTCACTTGAACAAGCTCCACGGGGTATAATTAGGGCGCTACGTTTAAAGAGCTTTCAAGCACGGAAACGTGTCTCGCGCTAGTTGCACCTAAACACGTACGACGCAGACCGGTCAATTTCTTAATGCAATTACAATCAAGTGAGCCGCTTAATTTTTCCAAAACTCTCAGAGCCGAGAAGGGACGCGGTACGCACTCTCCTCTTCTCTCGGAACATCACTTATAAATGTAATTTAGATTGTCCTCTGAAGTAACACCGTCGACACAGTGGTGCAACGTAGTGCCCGACACAGCTGGAATTGCGTTTTTATAATCCAAGGAACAACTTTCGCAAGGAAGAGGAGGAGGAGGAAGAGAGTGACGTGGGAAGGAGAAAAATGCTCGCGTTAATGGGGAAAAAGAGGTAAAAGGACGGTTTTTATTAGATGGGATAATTAAAAATGTAATAATTTACATCACTACGCGAAACGAAGGCTTTAATGAAAAGGATAAGAGGCGCGGGGCCCGGGCGCGAGGGTGAACGATCGAAGGAAAATTGCAGCGACGTCCGGAATAAAAAGTTAATGAACACTGCAAGACTCTCGTCCGACGCTATAATGCATTCCTTATTGATTATCTCGCTCGTTCTGATAGCCCGGTAACGTAATAATTAATCGCGGAATATTGATTACGTACATTCAATACGCTCGCCCGCGCGCCCGTGTCTCGCCGTGGCACACACACACACACACACACACACACACACACACACACACACACACACACACACACACATATATATATATATATCCTGCACCGCACCGAGGAGGAAGCTCGATTTCGCATTCTTACGTTGAATTATTCCGGTCGCTCCGATATCATTATTCACCGATTTCGAATTAATCCATGCATCGATCGACTTCACCGCGCACACGCGAATGTCGAAGCCGGAATGCAGGCAACGTATCGCGAGACGCGAGGCTATAAGGTAACGGTCCTAATTATGGGTCATTTAAGGTTAGAGTAGTTCTCAATCATTTACATAAATTTATCGATAAGGTACTGAAGCGAATTTCCGATACCATTATAGTTTTATTCTTGACCAATATCCTAGTTTTGACACAAAATTGTCAGACTTTAAATTAGTTCATTTTAAATTAAAAGAATCATTAGAGTTATTTTTGGTCCCGGTTATACTTTTTGTAGTGACGTGCATGTAAAGTCTTCTTCTTCTTAAATGTGACCCGGAATTCCTATTCCATTAGTCAAAATGCATATAAGGTTAATATCGCTATAACATTATAGTAGTATTTAGTTAAAACAGATAGTTTTCCTGGTCATAATTTATAGTAATTATTTCTCTATGTGATTATAGTTATAGAAATACTAAATATCCTTTCCTCAGTACAGTTCCATAAATTTAAAAAATCGGTAAAGCAACTGATACATATCCTGAATTTTTCTTTATGGTCACGTTCGTAAGCGTTTAGAACGTTTACTGAGAGAAAAATATATGATATTTGGAACTATAATGACATAGTAAAAAGATTATAATTAGGAATATCTTTTTTACAATAAATGTCACCATAATGTTTGTAATATTTACAATATAAGCATAGTATAACTGACTCATGTAAAACTTTTACCAAGAATTATAATTATTTAAAATAAAAAACATAGTAAGATAGCAAATATTAAATGATAAAAGAAATTAACTATTTTATATAATCAATGCAATTGTAATATTTGGAAAATATGGGTACATATAACTATATTCCCAAAGCGTGCTTTACTATACACATAAAGTATTAAAATGGTGACTATAAATGTGTGTTCATTCTGCTATATCTTCGTGTTTAGATGAACTATAAATATATATTTGAGGCCAAAACGAACTATAAAATATAGTGAGATTATAGTTACTCCAACTATTTTTTTCTCTTAGTGTTTGTGAACGTGACCATAGAATATATTTGCAAAAGAACTAAGGAACAATACAACAATTTCTCCCGTGTGTGTCTTTATTATAATGCACACTTCTTTTTTACTACATTAATAAACCAAGTTTGACCCGAAATTAGGACTCTACTCATAATTGGGATCTTATCTTTCCGTTACACCGCTACACAGCGTCACGCGCCACGTTCATTCGTCAGTCTGGTCGTACGAGAGCGCTTCGACTTTTACCGCGCGACCGTTATTTATGAAACTTTAATCTCGGTGTCGAAACAGTCGCGAAAAAACGAGTTTCTTTATTACGTCCCGCACTGCGCGCGTGTGCGCGCGCGCGCGCTTTCTTTTTGCGCGGGTAATGGAACTCGCCGGGGCAAGTGCGAGCGACGGTGGCGGCGAAAATAATTGAGAAACTGTGTACGTCGGTTTACGTATCCGCGTAAACTATAGAGACCTTAATTAAAACGATAACAGACGGGGTCCAGGAATTGTAAGCGGAATTGTAGCGGCGGCGACAATGAAAAATTAATCATGGACGCCGGCAACACTCGTTTCATACTCGAGACACATCGCAATAATTCATCTCTCAACTTAATAGGTTTCTCTAATCAGACATTATAGATCCTGGAGGAGAGATTACGACATGGCGCCGTTGATTACATTGACAGCACCGCTTCGTTATCGCCGTGCTTTATGTAATTGCTACTCGGTGTAACTTCTACTCTCGCTGCATCGAACGCCGCATCGAATGTGCGCTCTGTTCCCGTTAGCAAAATTGGGCGCATCATATCGCCCGGAACTTTTACTTCATAGTGCGTGCTTGAACAATCCTTCACATTCTATTGGAGTAACTTTTTATTTCGGCTAAAATAAATCCCAGTTAACCCTTCGAGACCCGGATATCGATCTCGCGTTTGAATAAAAATTTGTTTTCACAATAGCCTTAAAAGGCGCTCCTGATGAGGGATTTTGTAGTGCAAATAAAATTGTTCGTCGCGGCAAGCGCGGTTTTCTAAATGTACATAGTTATTTGCACTCATGTTTGCATATATGCAATCACACACAACTACGGAATTTGAGATAAATTTTATTTGATCATAATAATGAATATGAAGGCATCAACCTTGTACTTTACAATGACATCGATAACAAATAGAGGAAATCAAATTTGCTTACTTCTCTTTCGTGAAAAACTTTACACGATTTCGAGCTTCGACGATTCTACTCTGCACACGATCGATATTGGTTTCTTCAGTGGAAAAATCACAGTTTCACGGCTTGGGACAAAGATATAGCTCTATTCGGAATGATTTGATAGTATTATGTCGATGAAATCATTACTTTGCTAATATAAAATAAATTGAGGAGAACCTAAAGCGAATATACATAATTATGTGTTCAATGGGCCTCAAAGGGTTGATCCCGGAAGATTTTTGATACGGTATAACGGGGATGTTTTATCAACGCGCGGGGATGCTTCAGCGGAAAAAAGGACAGACGGCTCTTCCCGTTTCGCGGCGCGGCCGCAATAATTTCCCCGTACAAATGGAACGCGTGCGCGCATCTCTCGGTCGTGCTTCATTCATCTCACGGACTGGCACAACTATTATTTATGCATGCCGCACGTACCTATTACCCGCTGCATTCCGCGTAATCGCGGCCTAAGTCGAATTTCGCACTGGCTCCCAATATATCGAATCAGTTTGCAAATGCAACGCAGAGGAGGAGATCCGCCGGGGGTAGATGTAATCACCTACATCTAGTTTCCATACTAGACCAGGGACCTAGTTAAAGCCACCTGTCTCACAGCAACGCCATGATCGAGTCATAACCGCCGACAACCGAAATACCGTTCGCAAGCCTCGCATATACGCGGCACAGTCGTCCGAAAAAATCTCACGTATTTACCCAAATTTTCCGGGAAGATCGCGAAAATGTCCTTTTTGATAGGCACAGATAGAAGGATAATAAAGAAGGAAAGCATTATTGAGAAAAAATCGCAATTTTCAAAGGAAGATCTCATTCTTTCGTCGTGTTTAATATCAATTTTATTTCTCGTTTGCGTGAGAAAAAACAGGAAACTAAATTCTCAATGGAATGTCCACATTTAACAGGTGTCATGCTTTCGATTAACGATACGATAAAACACTACGAGAAATATTAAATATTTAATTGATGATACTCTCTGGAAGGAAATGTCCGCCCGATACGCGATTCCTTCTGTCTCGCCGCAAATAACAATTAATTCCCATAGCGCGTTTCCGCGCCGAGATTGATCGCTTACGTCGGCCCTACCAAAAATTCAGCGTAAGAGAGCGAACATCAATTACTCGGCGCGCTACAGTAACCGCGAAAATCCGTGGCGGCGAGCAGTTTTTCTCTTTCCACTTTCAGTGATTGCCAAAGAGATTTAGTGCCGTGTCGAGGATCGTTTTCGGCCCGGGCCAAACACGCAGGTAAGATCTACACCTTGGAATTTATTCCACTGTCTGGCCCTTAACACACGCGCCCGGCAGTATGCCTGCGCGGAATTTGAAACTTCGGCGGCTTGATCTACGCCTGACGGATAAGTTGTAACTCACCAGTTATACCGATACCAGAGATAGACCGCGCGAGTTTGATCTGACATTGATATGTTTCCCGTTTGTACAAAGCGTTTCAGAACTAGCCGCGCTACCTGTCAGCCGCAGATTCCCCCGTTGAATCTGGAGATGATCTTACCTCGTCAAAGACACGAGCGTAGAGAGGAGCCGTCGCGTTTGTGGCGATTTTAAACGTTGGATATCCCGGGAATTAGCCCGCGGATTACGTTCCTGTTGAAGCGATAGCTTCAGCACGCGTACAGTCAAATCGTCGATTTAAAATTCAATAGAAATCGAACAGATATTCACTTACACCAGATCGGCATTAGTTAGACATTAATCGACGAAAATTCCCTTCGATTGAATTAATTGGCAAGTTGATCATCAAAATGAAAAAGTCGCTATATGTAATCGCGAATAAATTAATCGTCTGATGAAATTAATTATAAATTATAATATAATTAATCACATCATATATAAAAGTTTGATTAATAATTAATTCCGTCAATCGATGAAATTATTTGCGACTTTACATATGACGACTGATTGATTTTAATAATCGATTTACCGATTATTTCAATCAAAGAAAATTTCAATTAATTAACGCCCAATAATAATTAGGACATAATTATTTACTGACGATGTCGTCGAGTTTAGATCAAGCCGCATTTTTATTTGTACGCAAAAATTGTATGATAAATCTGCAAAGACGTATATTACAGTGGTTGGAATCGACGAAAATTTTTTTCAACTAAGATAATCGTCCAATTAACGAACAAGATTAATCACTCGTCTCATATAGGAAACTATACAGATAATTTCATCATTTCATTAACGAAATTAATTGTTAATCAAACTTTGATGTAATTAATTATACACTGATTATACACTGATTAAATATACACCGATAAAATTAATTTTATTGATCGACTAAATTATTATTCGTAATCACATATACGACAATTGATCTTAATTGATTAAATTTGCTTATTAATTTGCTGATTATCTTAGTCGAAAGAAAATGTTTATCAATTAACTCGACACTGCACTTGGGCTAGTCTTTTCTGATAAGCAGCGAAGTTATTCCCGAGAAGTAGATTCAAAGAGCGCTCGAAGTCTCTCATACATGTATGCATCACAAACGCTCCGATCGATACGTCCCAAACAGGATTTACATGTGAGAACCAACGACGCGAATTCCCAACTAATCAGTCGGGATGACTGTAGATAACCCGAAATGGATATGAAGTTAGGTTTCCCTAGTCATTCAACTCGTTACCAAAAGTAGCCCGAATCTCAAAGTTATTCTCCCGGCTTTTTGTCGAGGTGTGCACCTGTCGTGTCGTGTGAGAGAGAAGTTCGCGGAAACATAAAAGCTTTCCTTATTAAATAGACGCCGCGCCATCGAAAGAATCACGGAAAATAGCTGCTTAAATCGTCACGTTGAAATATAAGGATAAACCAGATCGTGTTCCGACGCAACCGCCTCTCTCTCTCACCGTGGAAAGATAATAATTCCTTATGTACACGCAATCCAGTAGACGAAGACGGCGGCGACGTGTTCGGAATCTTCCACAATCGGACCAGAATTTGTCGGACGTCGATCACGGAGCGGATTTTCTTGCCGCGCAGTCAGTAATTTCCCTAAGGCACCGCCGGGGCCCGATCAAAGACGAAGTTCGATATTTCAGTAGACGAGACGCGCGCTCTCGCTCGCGCACATTCGCCCGCTCGCTCAAATGCGAAGACGAGGGTAGGGAGGGAAAGCAATAATCCCTACATCGGTACGGAGCAATTCATCGGCGGGGATTTCGTGCGGGATTGCGTCAGATTTAACCGTGCTATCCGGTTAAGTTCTCGCATTTCGAGACTGCGGGCGACTTCGAGACTGCCGAGAATGATTGGTGAATTCAAAATCCGAAGGGAAGAGAGAGAGATAGGGGGAGAGGGAGAGAGCGGCCGCTACGCAGTAGATAATGCTCCTCAATTTTATTCCACCACCTGGAAAAATCCCCGTATTCGCCGAAGGGCCGCAGCACCGCGATCCGCAATGTGAATAAAAGATGTGTTAAAAATAAAAGTAATATTCACGCGAGCGAGCGCGCGCGCGCGGCCGAGATTCCGCTGCTAACTCCGCCGAGTTTTAAGTCCCTCTCGTCGCGTCGTCGTCGTTGTCGTCGTCGTCGTAGTTGTCGTTGTCGTCGTCGTCGTCGCCGCCGCCGTCGTGGAACGTTATTTTAGAGTGAGTGTCGCCGAGATAGCCACTTTGCGAGATTTTCGCCCGGCCCGCGCTTCGGAACGCGACCGCTTCCCGACGTGAAAGTCGCAAGCGCGCAAAAAGGGAGGAGATAAGGTAATTTTCGTAATTTTCCAAAGACAGAATTCGCCGCGGCAAATGCGCGCGCGCGTTCACCCGAACGTGAATTCCACGATCATCATTTTAATTTAAACCGTTACGCGCGACGTCACGGGCGCGGACGAAAGTTCATTTAATTCAATGGAATTTAATATAACGCATCGCCCACATAGCACGTGGTTGCGGGATTTGCATAGGCTAATTCTGTTATTCTGTAGCCGGCTGCGGTTTTCGTGCACGCCCCCGTGTCAATTTTTCTCGATAACACTTCTCCATTACGTCCATATTTTGTCCTAACCAAATTATGGCGTTATACTCGTCGCGTTATTATTACACATCGAATTTCGGAAAAATTCGCTATAATGAAAACTATTTTTTCATTAGTTAGCGCAAACGGAGGGCTGGCTGAAAAAAAAAGTTTATAACGCGGGAATATTGTGTCGAGCAACGCAGAAATTATCCAACATTGATTTAGCCCGCCGCTCGCTGCTCCTAGCAATCGAGTTTCCCAAACGGATTCTGCATTCGCCCGCGTTTACTCCGTTTGCGCGCTGACGGATTGAATAGCGCCGGGGAAAGAGGACGACCGTCGTCTCTGTTCCGAGAGTTCCGAGTATCTAAGTCGCCGTCAAAGTGTGACTGTTACATTAAAGTGTCGATCAATCGGACGGTCGTCGAACGGTGTCACGCTGAAGTGATCTTTGCAGTCGCACTCGGCGAAACGATAAAATGGCGGAACCCCCGCTGCGCCGCGATTGCTTATGTCGCGCATGGTCGTAATTGCGACACTCCGGGCGCAATTAACGGGCGATTTGCATAGATTAATTGCGTTATTCTATGCCGCGGCCGCTTTACGTCAATTTTTCTCGATAACACGTCTCTCCTGTAGTTTCACGATAACACGAATATTCATTCGCCCCGAGTAAATTACTCTATCCGCCGTCCGGCTGTGTTCTCTGAAATTCAACAGTAACGCGATTAAAAAACGCTTCAATCCGTTTCAAAAAACGTTTCAATCCGCCGACACAAAAGAATCTCATTCGAAAATTACGAAGTTCAAATGTGCTATGCGTGTGTACACGCGCCGACAATTGCGCGCACGCGTGCAATTGTCGGCGTGGACCTACGATGTTTAATCGATCGCCGCTTTTCATACTCGGTTTCGTGATTCGCGTTAAAATTCTTAGGTCCCAAAAAGATACAATCTCGCTCTTAACGGAATTTTTTTTATATAAGGTCTCAGGTGAATTCCTCTAAAATCATGAGGAAAAAATATCCTGAGACGCAAAAAGGAACTCTAATTATAAGGTGCTATTTTCTGCAAGAAGTTCATCATAAGCTTAGTCAAAATACACTTAGGAAAAATATTGTAGTAAAGATTATAATAAAATATTTATCATCTGGGATCATGCAGAATTATGACTAAGATTATTAAGAATTTGTTTAAAAATATTATGCACTTTTGACTTCTTACTACAAGTTTATTGTGATTACTTGAATATTTTTATATATAACCAGGCACAGGTTGTTAAATAATTTACTGTTTCTATAATGATTTATACTACAATTTCTGTATAGTCCAATTTTGCAAAATACATTGTAAAAAGAAATATAATTTTAACGTAATTTTCACTACAATATTTTTTTGGTCTATATTCTCTAAATCCTAGTAAGTTCAATGTTTCAACCAAAAATTAAAAGAAGAAAATTGAAATTTGCTTAGAGCCAAGCCAACTCTCTCCTCAATGAAATGATATCATATTCTTGTAAAGAGAATAAATTCTTTTCTTGAGTACGTGATAATGAGCTTTTTTGAAATTTTTTTAATGACTTTAATGACTATTTTAAGACTGTTATTGAGGAAGTATTCTGTACTGAAGATAATTATTACTTAACGGAAGGAAAGTAAACTGAATAATCACTTTTCTCGGCAGAAGAATAATAATTTTCTGTATGTAGATATTATTTTAATTTTCTTCCTTTTAAATCAAGAGGGAACATATTTATTTAAAACACAGAACGCTTTCTTACCAGAAGAAATTTCTATTAAGAGTAAGACTTATACTGTAAAAGACAAAATTCCTCCTTGAAGGAAACTTGAAGGATATTATGCTTAGAATATTTTTCTTGTGATTTTTTTAGAAGAATCCTCTTGAGGCTGTAAGAGGGTTCCGTTAAGGATGAGATTAAATTTTTCTGAGTGTTCAGGATTCAAATTGTGCTCGCGGGACGCGCCAAAACACGGCGGGCAAAGCGGACGTTTCTGTCGCGCGATATATTTCCCTTTGAGGAACGTATAATACCCATTCAGCGCGCAAATCAGCCCTAAAGTGCAGCTATTGTAGCGGAGTGCTCATCAATCGGACACCCTCGATATCGCGCCGAAATAATACGGCAATCGCGCCCGGTGCGAGAATAAAAACCGGTCTTTGTTCCGGCGCAATTAGTTATGCTGCAACACTTCGGGCTCAATCGGCGGCAAAAATCGGGCCATTATAACGCCGCTGGCAGGAGAGAGGTGGAGGGAGCGCGAGGGCATTGTGCTCGCGTTCGCGATCGCTCGCCGCGATTTATTCCTCCGAAGGCCCCGCGGCGTGCGAAGTCACATCGTGATGTGGCTGACGCATGATGATACGACATGATGAGATTTAATTATTGGAATCGATCGCGTATATATGCCTTTAATCGAATGGGCGTGGACACGTCGATCGCACGAACAAAGGATCGGCGGAAGGGGCGCCTTGAGCGCGAGGGAGGCGAGGGCCGACTTATGGCCGACGTATAAATTGGGGTAAACGCGCTCCGGTTTTGTCCTAGGGAAAGGGTTGAACGCTGGACGAAAGGAAATAGCAATTAACCCCGACGTCGGCCGATCGGTCGGACGGACGTATCTGAGATTCTCGTCCGAATCGGACGAGTTGTTTGCGTCCACCGTCGTTGAATAAACGGCTCTCTGAGCCTTTGTTCGACGGATGAGGGGAATTCTTCCAATAAGTAGGTGAACTCATCGTGGACCCGCGCCCTGATCTTCCCCTGTTGTCGTAGCTCTCTCGTGTCAATGGAGACATTGGGAGCAAAAGCGGGAGCCAAGGAAAGTATGCGCTATTAAAGGGGTGATCGCCTTGTGCGAGAACACGTGCTTGATAATTCTTCATGAGAAAAATGGGAAATATGTAAAGAGTTCCGACCATGCGAAGAGAATATTATAGTTTCTTCTTTTCTTCATGTATGAAAATTCAGTTGTCAGTTTTATTATGTTTACCTTGTAGCGCGAGAATAAACTGTGTGTTATGTCTGTCTTGTTACACAAAAAGAAAAAAATATTTAAAAAATGAAAAATATTTGGTAGATACTAAGTGACATGTTTATTTAAATCTGAATTCTTTTACTTAAATAAAATAATAACTCGCCTTCATGAAAAGCTAAAATCTTAAAACAATGTATTTTTTATTTGAAAAATATTTTTCCTGTTTAAAAGTATTATGTTGCCATAAATAAATATGTCATTAGTATTCCCACCAAATGAACGTCATTTTTATTTCTTAAATATTTTTTTTCACACATTGTAAAGAATGTAGAACAATCCCTCTAGAATTTTACTATGTTTCGTTAAGAACGTGGCAAATTTTTTAAAAGTACATTTCAATTTCTGAAGTATAAACGGCATATTTGAAATGAAAGGGCAATCGATCACTGCAGAACGTCGATCTATTCAGGGACTATAAGTTTCTACAGCAATCTTTATTATATCTTCACACAATTTTCATTATTCTCTCCGTGTACTATTTATAAAAGCAAAGACCAGATTGCCCTCACATATCATATTTTAGACAAGAGCAATAATATATTCCGTGTTAGTGTGAAATTCACGTCGCTCTAATGTCTTTCTAACTAATGCAACATGTCGATCATGATTTACTAACTAACCAACTAGCTTATAAACTATATTATAAGCTGAATCTCGCAGAACTGAGGGGTTAAAACAACATTTGCTATTCTTGTGTACAATTTACTTTTTCCGCGAGAGTCGCACTTGCAAGATTGATCGTACGTTGAAGCATTTTCTCAAGAGCGCGAGGAGATCGCAATTCGTAACACGCGAATCGTCCGGCATTTACATTCGTCCGACCGCGGCGAAATTCCAAGTCGAATCCCGCGCGGGTTCCGTCGACCGTTCGACTAAATTATCAGAATTTCGAGCAGCGCTAATTCGCCAGTAAATCCAGCTTTTGAAGTCACGTATATCGCGCGCACACACGCACACACACATACACACACAGACACACACACGCACGCATGCGGTCTCACCCGCGGAGCGTTTCGCGCGTCCGCACCGGAACTCGCAAATTCGCATTCGCAGGATCGCGTTCATGGGAGTCTACGTCGAGGAGTAACGTCGGCCCGGCGGGAAATCCATGGAATTGTAATGAAGGTGGAATATGGGTAAGAGGGTGCACAACATCAAGAATAAGCGGCGCGAGGAGGGGTGATTAATTCCAAGACATAGGACTTTCCGATATTCAACCGTTCTCTCTCTCTCTCTCTCTCTCTCTCTCTCTCTCTCTCTCTCTCTCTCTCTCTCTGCCTCTCCCCCTCGGACGGTAAATCAAACGGCCGTCCGCGCGCTCGAAACGCCACCCTCCCGCCTGGCCAGCCCAAAGCTTTTCCGACTCGCGGTGGTATCCGCGAAATCAATAACGTCGATCGCGTTCCACTTTTCAGCGCGGAATGTTCGCCACCGCCGCCGCTGACAGAGAATGCTTTATTAAAGTCCAATCAAATCGCCAAAGGCTACACCGGTTATGGCGCGAGCGTGCGCTTGTACGTTATTGGGTTTATCGGAAATTTGCTGAGTTCACGCCTTGCGAGCAACTGGCGGCCTCGGCCGGCCCGACGATTTCTCGCGGTCGAATGGAGAGCTCGTCTTTAACCCGTGCGAGTACGCGAGAGACGTGTAAAGTGGTAGAAAAAAGAACGGCGACTCTCCCGATAACATTAGAGAAGCAAGAGTGCGTTGTAATCCGCTATCAAATCCATCCCGTTGAATCAAACCTGTGCTATTAAGCGCTGTCGATTTCGACTAGCCGCGTATTCCGGATCTTTCGGGTTTTACTGGAATACATTAACTCGATACATTAACTTCACGTCAAACTCGGAACAAGAGAAGGCAACTCTATTTTGCGTCGGTACATGCTCTCCGCGCATGTGGTTAATTTAATGAATACACGAAATAATTCAACATTTCCAGGTTATTGATTTTTTAACAATAACAAACAACCAATGAATGCATCGCGTACTCGTAACCATTTACCATCCGGTCGCCCGGGCAATACCCAAGAGTATTAGAGTGGCTACTCAGGTTACACTGATAGTACTAATTAAAGTCACTCGCAATCTACGCTTCATTTACTCGTACCGTGGTGCATCTATAATAATTGGGACACACGGTAGTGTGTGCTATAGCAGTAAACGCTCAGAGGCTGGATCAAAGTACCATGTGCGCGTTTATATGTCAACCGTCGTCTAATTACTCGAAAGTCAGTCGGTCGGTCGGTCAATGGTCGCCACGCGTCGTCGAAGAGTCAACCGAACTCTCGCGCCGCTGTGCGCAAACTAATACGCGTGGCTCGATAGTTTGCCACGATATATCGCAGCGTGTGTGTCGTTGCAGCGAAATTAAACGAAGCTCTGCAGGAGAGTGTGCGCTTTGTAAGGCAGGAGATTATTTTTTAACCGAACGCGCGCGCAGTGCTGTTCTACACGGAGAAAACTGTCATGGTTGCTGCAACCACGTTTTTATGGTTAGAAAAAGAAATTCAGGCGTCGATTCAGCTTAAATAGATATTGTATTAAAAAAAATTTAATTAATGTATTCTCATATAAAGTTTCCTCAACCGAAAGAATATTACTGTCTCTCTGTGTAGTACGCAGTAGGAGTATTACAGACAGAACAAAATATCATTCTGCCGCTAAGAAGAGCAATTCCTCGCTTTACTTTCCTTCTTTTGAGTAATGGCTATCTTCAACAAAGAAGATTCTCGTGATAATAATACGAAGATGTGCTCATCACAAAATTTTAGAGAAGTTCATTATCGTATACTGAAAAGAAGAATTTATTCTCTTTAGAAGATTATCAAGAATTATTATCAAGAATATTATTAAAAATATTATAAGTATATTTTGTTATATATTTATATTAAGTTATCAGAGAATATAAGTAAGTTGGTTCGACTTTGTGTAGCAAACGAACTAAATCTTTTGCTTTAATTTAATATTCTTAATCGAAATGTTAAACTTACCAGGATTTAGAGTACATTTTGAACAAATTTTATGTATACGATGAATTTCCGCTAGATTTGCGGATATATAAACTTATGAAATATACTCGAAACAAATAGCATCTACTTGAATGCTTACTTCCACACTGCGTATTGTTCCTATCATAATCGACTTCTGTGCAAGTGCGCAAGCGGTGATTCTCAAATGCGACAAATAAATGGATTATTAACTTCACTGGAAAAAATGTCTTCAAACCGTTTTGCTTTCGATCGTAGCACGTCCAGGATACTACGTTTTGTACAATCCTTTTGCACGCACATTGGCGAAAAATAACATTAACGTCCCATTACGACAACTATATTTAGCCAAGTGATAATGTCTCTAGTGTTTTCTTCGTGTAGACATCATCTTCCAGCGGTTTCTCCGCGTGTCTCGGCACAACCCGGCGCAACTTTCTTACGACAAAATTACGCGCTATTAGGGATAATTATAAGCTTATCGCGGCTACAAGCCAGCCTACGGTCGCGGCTGCTATCAGCCGGCGATTACCCTCCTGCGAACGACGTTAAATGCTCTTTGATCACCCCGGCTTGGCTCTAGACGTCGCCGGTTATTAGTTTGTTTTAGCGGCCAACGTTCGTCCGCCACCTCGCCTCTCCGTACTGCTTCCCTTTGGCCCCTTCCCTTTTTTCTCGCGGCAATTATTAGACCATCATCGTTCGGAAATGATGAACGCTCTCTCTCTCTCTCTCTCTCTCTCTCTCTCTCTCTCTCTCTCTCTCTCTCTCTCTCT
>NW_022639634.1:45737-49718 GCF_010583005.1 Odontomachus brunneus | reverse complement strand
CTCTCTCTCTCTCTCTCTCTCTCTCTCTCTCTCTCTCTCTCTCTCTCTCTCTCTCTCGCGCGCGCGCGCGCACCAAGCGTGATTTAATCATTCCGTCGTTTTTCGGCGCTGCTTGTATTACGGCGTACACAGGAGTTCCTCCAAACGGAGAAGAAGACAGAGACCCGCAGCGCGATAGGCTATAATTATTCGTGTATCGAGCGTTGAGTCGACTTAATTGCTCCTCAAGGATCACACTGCCGTCGCGCAATCGTTTTTATAATGTGCCATGAATATACAAAGTATCTCGAGGAGGTGGCGCGGTGACTGCAACGACGGGGAGTATGGAATTTTTAATTTCCGACGTCGAAGATCCTATATGCGTATACGTGCGGCTATTCGCGAATTAATTTTTTTTATTAAAATTCATCTTGAACGAAACGCATAAAAAGTCGTAATCTCAGGCGTAGCGCTCGCTCGTTAACGCACCTCCCGATGGCTATGTGCACACAGAAAACATTTTACCGCTGAAAAAGATGATTATTCAGTTTACTTACCTTCTTTTAAGCAATGATAATCGTCAACCAAGAATATTTTCCTGGTAATGTGCACGGAAAACTACAGTTTGATTGGATTAACTAATATTTCTGATGAATATGAACAACTCAAAACTCTTGATTGAAGTTATCAAAATTCCATCTAAATTATCAAGATTCCTGATTAACTTAAATAAGATTTTGTTAATTTCTATGAGAATTTCTGAATAGTTTATATTTCACTAGAAATCTCTGTTTATCCAACCTAGCTCTTCTTCCGTGTATTAAAATATACTCCATCCCAGATTCTAAAGAATATATTATCATATATTCAAAAGGAGAATTTATTCTCTTTACAAGAATATTATGAAACATTATTTCAAAACAGTTTCGACTCCATGTGTGTAGCAAGCAAACGGAATTTTGTTTTTATTTAATAATCTTCATTAAAATGCTAAACTTACTAGGATTCAAAATATAATAAATAGGATTTGAATGATTTTTCAAATCTTTTGAATGAATTTGATGATGAACTAGCGGATATACCAATTTATGGAATACTCGGAGTAAATAACATTTCCTTGACTTTACTTGCAGCATGTATCTTTCCGTGTGCAAGGGAACCACGTTTCATTTCGCGACACATTGTTTCCGGCGACAATCTGCACGTTTCTCTCTTTTTTATTTTTTATCGAACGTTAAATTTCGCCCGCGATTTTTTATCTGTACAAGCGACTCGGTTATCAAGCGCCATGGCGTTGCGTGGCGGACGACTATTCGTCACTCTAATCTGATCTGGAGGCTTTAACGCGCGTATACATTAAAGCCTTATGTTTATTGAATTTTAACATTTGCGGTTACGTTCACTTTGTTTGTTTTCACCAGAAACTTGTCAAATGAACTCTTGCGCGTTTAATTAAAATACCGCGAGCAGAACCTCTCATCTCCGCGATCGTAGAATTAATTATTATTTGATCGAGAATACGAAGAATAATATCAAAATCACGCGTTAAAATTATCAAATATGATTGTCTAAACTGTCTACTGTGTAATTAGCGTTTCACACGATATGTTGCTACATTGACAGAAAAAAATATCTAAGAAATGAAAATTATTTATATATATTCGGGTATTAATAATATATTTGCTTAAATCTATATTCTTTGATTTAAATAAAATAAACAATTACCTTCATGAAAAGCTAAGATTTTAAGAAAGTATTTATTTTCTTACCTGAAAAGTATTTCATATCAGATAAGTAAATATTGTTACATGTAAATATGTTATATGTTATATGTTATATGTAACATATTGTAAATATGTTATTAGTATCTAGCAAATCTTTTTCATTTGTTAGACATTATAACTGTAACATCGGTAACTAATGAAAACATTCTATTATTGCCGCTGTACCGCGAAAAAATCATATGACGAGAATGTGTGCACACAGAAAAATATTTTCTCTGCTGAGAAAAAAACGATTACTCTGTTTACTCTCCTTCTTTTAACTAGTGAATATATTTTATGTTCTTTTAAATATGAGATATTATTTTCTCTATGTAATTTATATCATTATGTTTCTTTTTAACTTATATTCTGTATACTGTAAAATTATATTCTTTTAAGTACGATTATTTTTATACATGATTTTTAAATCTGATTACTTTCTTTTAAGTAATGATTATACGATTATCCTCAACAAAGAATATTTTCTCGATAATAATTTCCAAATATACTCATCGCAAGTTTGAAAAAAACTCATTACCGTATGCTCAAAAGAAGCACTTGTTCTCTTTACAAGAATATCATCAAACTTCGTTTCAAGAAAAAGTTATTTCGACTCTGTGTAATAGGCATTTTTATTTTCTTAAGTTTAATATTCTTGATCGAAATGTTAAACATTTGCTGACACTCGAAATAACATGTTATATATATTTGAAGTAAACTGGACGTTTACAATGAACTTGTGACGGACTTGCGGTTGTGTAAACTTAGGAAACGCTTGAAACAAGTAACATTTACTTGAATGCAGTGTGTATTTCCCTGTGTATAGTAGCCGGTAACGTCCTCGCGGCGGTCTCCTCATTAAACTTTTCTGAACGGGCTGCGGATCGAGGGAAACTCGTTCGCGAAGTGGGACGTGTCGTTTTCGCAAGAAATCTCGCGCTCATTCGCACGTATTCGCCGTGTGCGCGACCGCGACCCGCCGCGAGATCCGACCTGTGGAAATAGCCGATTCCAGCAGAGATTTCCTACCGCGGTAAAGCTCCTTCCGTCGAAACGATAAATTCGGCCCATCCAAATGGATCTTCCAACGCGCACACGCAATCCACCACGTCGCTCCGCCTTTCGTTCGCCGGGTGGATTTAGGGATGACGAGCACCCGAAATCCGCTTGATTGTCTACCCTCTTTCCTCCATCACGCCGCCGCTCTCTTTTCATACATATTACTTTCTCTCTCTCTCTCTCTCTCTCTGTTTTTCTTTCGCGCGCGTTCATGTGTCAGATTGCGACTTTATCCTCCGTCCGTAATCAAATGATTTGTTACTGTTTTATTCGTCTTATTCGGGCCGCGCGATTTTACCCGCGCGATTTTACCCGCGCGGAAAGTGGCGACATTCATCATCCGTCCGCAATAAAACATCCACCTGTATTCATACGCGACAGATATTGATATTGTTTTTATCAGCGATACATATCTTTCCGTTTAATACACGTTGCCCTGCTACCCCATCACCCGCGCTACTACGAGAGCCCCGTAACATTTTGCGTTTAAATGTTCTCTCGATACATTTCTTCCTTTCTTTCTCTTTTTTTGTTCGGTATCATATCGCGTCCTAACATCTCTCTTCGGAACGTAGTTGGGATCGCAGCGTTCGATCCGATTTCGCATTCGCCCGCTCTCCATTCTATCTCTCCTATCGCGTAACGTTATCACGCTCGTACGACCGTTCCCCCTTCATACAAGATCGGATAAATGTACTCGACCCGACAGCGATAATAATATCCGTTAAAAATCGCGATCCTTGATACGTGCCGGGAGAGTTTTCGCGCGCGGCCCCAATATTGACGTAACGGCGCGCGAACGCTCTCTCTCTCTCTCTCACTGAAGTTAATAAAAAACACGGAACTTCTGCGCATGTTATATATTATTTTTCATAACAAGTCGACTGATTCTCTCTCTCTCTCTCTCTCTCTCTCTCTCTCTCTCTCTCTCTCTCTCTCTCTTTCACACACTCTTTCTCTCGTGGTGTAATGTGAAATTGCACGTTTGCGTTGATTTTCTACGCTGCGTTCTAATTATATGGCTATTAATGCAGTTTGACAGACATTGCTTTTGATTTATTCTCGTATAGTTGACTCTGCCATTCCATTACATAGTTTCTAAATTCTTTTAAAGTAAGTCAGTGAAAATGTTTCTGATTGAATCAGTGGAAGGATAATCAGTGAGTATTTACTGATCTTC
>NW_022639634.1:44631-45727 GCF_010583005.1 Odontomachus brunneus | reverse complement strand
TCTCTCTCTCTCTCTCTCTCTCTCTCTCTCTCTCTCTCTCTCTCTCTCTCTCTCTCTCTCTCTCGCGTGATACGAGATGCGCGCGCGTCCATGCATTCGCGTTTTAAAGGAAGTAACATAATTATAGCCCATGGCAAGACACAAAGTTGCAAAGTGTCGTCCGGGTTATTGCATCCGGCGCTGTCAGGCCTCGCAGACAGTTGGCTTGATTGCAACGTCGCTCGGGTCCCGAAATCTTGCACGATCGTCGTCCACAGGCCGGGACTGGGAGGTCCGCGCGACGGCGGGATCGAGGGACGGAAAGGCAAAGGACGCCGGAGGCATGGCAGCGTCTAATTATTATCGGGAGATGGCTCGCCGAATGAAGGAGGACCGGCTGCGTGGCACGATGTCGATCCCTCCACGTGTGTCCCCGTCGTGATTGCACGTCGCCGTGCGCGCTCGCGTTCGCGTTGCCTTGTAATCTCAGCTCTCCACTCTCCTCTCTCTATCTTTCTCGATAGCGGTGGTGGTGTAATGCTGTGCTTTCTCTATCTCTATCTCTGTCTCTAGGTCTCTCTCTCTCTCGCGCGCGCGCGCGCGCACGCACTCTCGTCCGCCCACGCCGCGTTTCTCCGCGCGCTCGGCGCGCTTCCGTCATCGATTCTCGATCGTGGACCTGGCATCGTCGGCCACGGATGCGTCGATTTCGTCGCAGTCGCGCGGCAATCTATTTCCCTGGTTACAACTGAAAATCACTCGAAATTACGCGAAATTACAATCGCGAGCGAGTCCGCGCCGGGCGACGCGGTCGCGTTTCGATACGGTCGCTGCGACGGCCGGCGAATTGGGATAAAAATTCGATAACGTTAATCAACCGGGTTGAATGGAGAGCGGCTAATGACGGTTATTACATTAATATTGATACGGAAATCAAGTTTACCGCACGCTCGGGAATTTTTCGCAGCATTCGATCATATTGACCGAAGCCGATAGAAAGACTCGTAATCGAGGCAAGCGATTTTTACAGTGGAAATATTTTACCATGTATTTAATTTAGCTATATATATATATATATATATATATATATATATATATATATATATATATATATATA
>NW_022639634.1:31646-44421 GCF_010583005.1 Odontomachus brunneus | reverse complement strand
TATATATATATATATATATATATATATATATATATATATATATATATATATATATAAAACTTATACTTAGACTAATTGTCGCGTTGTCGTTTTTCGCCAGTTCTCTAACGAATAAACTTCATTTCATTTTCCTTTCCTTCTCGAATTATTAACGCGTTCGATGAAGTATCTTAAGCTTCCGGTTTCAATCGCGGGTCATGCTACACAGATTGACTTGCTGGAATTTCATTACAGCGCTCTCTCCGCGCTTCTGTGTGTTTATATTACTGTAATCGTCATTATGAAGGATCCCTCGACAACGCATTCAACGTAATCTCTTGTCCATCCGCCCTCTCCCTTCCCCCGCTTGTTGCCGTCATCCCTTCGATACATCCTTGTCCTTTGACATCCTAGTAGCACGCCTCTCCCCGCTCGTCTATGTTGATTATCTCGGACATACGAGTGTCATCGAGCACAGCGCTCTCAACATCGACTCTGCGCCGATCGGCGTTACACAATCTGCCCGTTTTCATTGTTGGTACTTCGTCGACGATTTGCAAACACGGCAAATTACAATAACGCGATCGGAATGTCAGAACGAAAGCGACGGTGGCACAATCCAGAACGAGTAAGCTCCGATCGATGAGCTGACAAAGGAACTAAAAGATACGGGCCGGCTCGAGTATCGCGAAAGAAGAGAGAAAAGAGAATATTACTCGGCACCTTTGTCAACGTTTGATATAAAGAGACACTTAAACAGCGGAGGAAAACACCGTTCACTCAAGTAGCGTCGCGTAGCACGTTCGGAAATTTAACGGGAACGGCGTGTTTTTACCGCATGCGCGCTTTCTCTTAATTAACAGCTCGATTTTCGCGTCGATTCTTCTTTCCCTTAAGATTTTGGTGTTTCTTCGTTGATTAGACTTTAATTATAATTTTCAGTTACGGATCACTTAGCCACTAAAGAGCTGCAATCTCAAGCTTCTGTCGTTTTCACTTCCACTTACGCTTGCCGAGCCAACCTTTCGCTTGTCGGGTGAGTATTTATTCTCCCTCCATCTTCGTGTAACAGTTCAATAAATTTCGCAGATTCCCGAAATATTTCTTTTTCCTCGTTATCGCGCGCAGGCAGGGAAACGGGAATATTAAATATCCGCGTCAAGGGATCGAGCCGGATATATCAATTCTTATCGCCACAGCGGAACAGATACTTCGAAAGCAGCCGCGGTTACGCGCTCGCGTCTGCCGTATAATCGGCTTGACATTGTGATCGCGGGGATCTATGGCATTCGACAGTAGTCAGCGATACTTCGCCGCTCACGATAGCCGACGTGAATGACAGGAGCGATTGCAACGTCAAAAGAGGAGGAAACTGAAAGGTGGGGAGGAGGCGCGTCACAGAAAGAACATGTCAGATTATGGACAGCAGCTCCCAGCTGCGATTGAAACGAGTGCCCATTGACGTGCATATGCACCGGGATATTGCAGTACTAGGGTGTCTTATTACTAATAGATTCCCTCGGGACGCGCCGCACCGTGAATCATTGTGGTCAAACGCGATCGGTTTCCTCGGTTTTGTGAATTTTTGCATCGCTTTAAAATTCCCCAGAGATTTAATTTTTAAGGAGGGAATGGTACGCGACTCTGATCATTTTTAATATATGTACATCTGAATCGGAGTAATGCTCTCATTATTATCAATTTGCCTTTTCAAATTACACTTTGCACTCGTTAAAAGTATAAAACTGACGCCTCGCATTGGAAGTTGAAACCAAGGTATATCATTGCTCTTTAACGTGATCTCCACTTTAATGCAAATACGAAAACCGATATCTTTCTATATGTGGTTACATAATACTGCAACTTTTAGCTCATTTTGAATAAGATTTCACTCCAAGAAATTTAGGAAGCATCGCAGAAATTGTTGAGATAAGAGATTAATGAGAGAAAGTGCACGCAAAGTATATTGTTCATGTTAATTTACTGCCAATGAATGATTTATTTATTTTTCATATAACTTTATTTTATAATTATACGACAATCTCTGTGCAATAACCGATTTATACAAATAACTGAACAATGTAGAAATTTTTACGAAAATACAATTTCGCTTTTTCGACTCTTTTGTCGTGATATGCAACATTTCCGGCGTGATATATATCGAAGTATTGTTACGCACGGCATTAGAGAACAAAGACACGTGTGTATGGGTAAAAAATTATAAAAATTCGTTTAGCGCGAAGTGGTTCTCGGAAGAACAAGCCTGATGTATCGGCCGTAATAGTAGCGTTAACAAAGTTGGAAACTCGATCGTACTTATTTTCACGATAAGGAAGTAGTAGTAGTAGCAGCAGCAGCAGCAACAGTAGTAGTAGTAGCAGTAGGGGCCGATTCTTGTTTTCAATTTTTAACTCTTTCATAATTGAATGACTCGCGGCGCACGGCGCCGTCTTCTCATTAAAAAGTTTTTCATCCACCATCTGCGCTACTCGCTCCATCTTCATATTTTATTCTTTAAAAGGTATATATAAGCTACCTGGCGGGAAAAAAGCGAAAAAGGAACCAATTTATATTCATTCAAGTTGGCTACGCGAGAGATCCACCGTATCTATTTCCGTCTCTCTTTCTCTTTCTTTCTCTCTCTCTCTCTCTCTCTCTCTCTCTTGTGCGCGCGCGATAGCTCGTTACAAAACGCAGCCGAAATCTTTGGCGCGACAACATAAATTCCGCGGCCTTTGCGCATTCAAAAATCTTCGCCCACGTTACAAACGCACGTGCGAAATGAAATATTTTCAAGCGGCAGTTATCATTTGATAGCACTCGCGATGGCGTGTAGAGAACTATAAAAAGTCCCACTTCATACGCGGCAGATAATCCGTGTGTGCGCAATGCGTGCATTATTTCAAAAAAATAATGCATTAAATTACAATAACGAGCCGTTTCGCTGAAAATGCAGATAAGGGCGTGTCTCGAATTACAAATATCATCACTTACGCATGATTACGCGAATAACAGCGCCGATACGCGGAAACGTTCGACAAACAATGCGGGGCAGTTGCAAAACGGCACGTAATTCAATCAAAAATCATCCGTCCGCAACGAAGTTTTCGTGCGTGAAGCTTTCACAGTTACATACAGGCGACTGCTTCACAAGGCTGTCTCTCCACCTGCTCAGGTTTTCCTTTGAACAAACAACAGACGAATTCTTTTTCCCTTGACCGTTTTTATTCGCGACAACTGTCATCTCCGACGATATCCCTCGAGCGGCGGCAAATTGTTCGCGCTTTTAACACACATGAATATACATAAACTCGAGCAAAAAGAGACTATAAAAGCGCACGGAAAGCGCATGGAAAGAGAGGAAAAGAGAGGGAGAAAGTGACGGCAAGAGAAAGAAGTGGCGGAACACTGCTCGAAATTCACATGGGCTTTTACGCGGGCGCGTTACGCAATGCTGGATTAATCTTCCGTTAACTCCATCTCACATAATTGCGAATGTGGCTGCGGCGACGAAAGATCAGGCGGTCGGCAACGGTCAAGTGTGCTCGTCAAAACACGATTATGATCGTACCACCAATACCGATACTTACGACCGACGAGAGAGCGGCCGAATATATGGCGCGGCCTCCACCGGGGGGATGTATAATAGCGTCGATCACCCGCTGGCTTTATCCTTGATCCTGGCTAGTCACCGCTCAACAATAAGCGCCTTCAAAGCAAGAACTTAGCCGCGACAGGCGGCCACGTTAACCGGCCCGTGAGGAGGCTCTCATTAGCTCTCCTTTATTAACGCAACCCGACTATTATCTCCGCACTCGAAACTCGCCGTGTCAATAAAACTTCAAACAATTTGTCGTCGCTCGAGGAGCAGAAGAAGATAGAAGAAAGATAGAAAGCGAGAGAAAGAGAGAAAGAGTGAGTGAGCGAGAGAGACACATTGTCCGAGAGTAGCGGATGAAAACGATTATTAAGGGGACTCTCTCGTGTCTCTATTTATCGAGGGAAAAATCTCAGACTTTTATTTAGAACGTCAGCGTGGATACTCGAGAGATCAAGATCCAGTCGTTAATCTCGGACAAACCGGCCGGAAAGATCGACCTTTCTCGCGCGTGGGACCGTCTCCTCCCTCGAGGTCGATCGTTATCGTCAGAACGAAGCCGGACGAAAACGACACGCGACACATATCGCACTCAACACACGCCAACACGGCCTCTCTCGTGGCGTCCGTCGTCGCGCACTTTAGGCGCGCGCAATTTTCGCGCGGTGGCGCAATATTTCGACGCTATATCGCCGCGGTGCTGAATGAAACGCGGTAAAATCACACGGACGCAGTCGAATGAAATAAAATCAACACGTTCGCCTATAATTTGCGAAAATGTCCGACCACCGCCGCCGCCGCCGTCGACGTCGCCGTCGTGTTACGCCGGCCCGTGTTTGTTTGAGCATTTTCAATATTTATGCCGCTTCTGAACGCGTAAAAGTTCCAATAAGCCCCGGCTTAATCGTGCAACAGCATTCACGGTAGCTGCTAATCTGCTCGCAAACGAATAATTAAACGAATATCGACTCGCTATCTTTTAGCCGGACACGCGTGAGCGCAAGGTGAGGAGGGAGAGGGTAGGGAAGGTGAGTTGCGCGGCATTATCGAACTGTTCCTATATTATTATGGTCCCGCGGTGAGGCTGCATCTGATGGCGATTAGGCCAGTATCAATTAACGCGCACGCCTGCAATTGCTCGCATTAATCTCCCTCCCTTAACGGGTGTCCCTAACAAACGGCAGTAAATCCGACGGCTCTATCTCGCGAGGCGCGTCGCGCCGCGCTGCGCCGCGTCACGACGCACATACGTGATCAAATATTCTATTAATCGCGCGCGCTCGTCAAATCGTTATCGCCCCGTGTCACTCGTTCGCCGCGAGTTACTGCTAATGAGAAACGACGAGCGCGGAATATTAATCCCGCCCGAGAGGGCGAGCTAATCGCCGGAATTTTTAAGCGTTACCCCGCCGCCTACTTGGGTCTCTCGTACTAGAGAGGGTAAGCTCAAAGTATCAATGCTCGAACACTAATAACACTGGTACTTAACTCTGGACATTTTTATTAGGGACGATTCAACAATTATGTCACGCGATATTTGAGTACTTTTCATCCCCTTTCTCTCCTCTTCGTCACACGTCGTCGCAAAATTTGAGTTCCCTTCCAATATTACGTGACATGTGGAATTACACCTCGTCCCTTCATAGAAAAAATAAAACAAATCTAAAATCGTTAAAATATAATATTGCTTAAATCTCTGTCACATCATCTTACAAAAAGAACATTAAAATATATATTTAATAGAAATAAAATTTAAGAAGCCATACACAACAAGAAACGAAAAAAGTGTCGGAATCTCAAAAATCGAGGTCCAAAAATACTGAGAAACTTGAAATATTTGTAATTAAAGACCTAAACGCAATAAGAACATTCAGAGTTAGATACTAGTGTTATTATATAGTGTCCAAATATTGGCACCTTGTTCGTGTTACGCGAGTCTTTAATTGCTACAACGATTTTCGCTAAAGCATTCTTGCCCAATCGTCTCTTGTTGTGGTCTCGGAAGTTTCGCCCGATTAATTCGTCCCCGAATAATTAATTTGTGTTAGAGGATACGGGTGAATTTGTGTGACGTAAGCGCACGACCACGTCTCCGTGTGTCCCCCTCTCGTAGAATCGAGATCATCCGGTGGATCTTTTAACCTGTAATATGAATTTCCACTTGCATCTCTCGCAGATTTTTATTGGCGAACAAGATACCCCGGAACGACCACTCGGACTTAAACAGAATCGCTTGCGAGGTCAGTTGTTGCTTCGGTTAAACTAACTCTGATCAGAAATTCTCTCTTCTTCTCCGGCGCTCGTAGCGTAGTATAGACAGAGAAAAAAAATAGAATTAACTACGGTCAGCGTTCACCGAAATTGGCTCCAGCCACGAGATAACACGAAAGAGCCCTTACTCTTTCCTTAAAGGGACCGTCCGCTTCTCCAACGGTTGCGGTGAAAATTTCAGGAAGTGCTCTCGGCACACACACGTATATATATATGTTCGATAATCTTGATACATAGCCTCACAGTAGTTATCCTTTCATAATCTCTTTGAAGTACGATCGTATATTTCGCGACACGTTTGCTCGTTGCGTCTCGCAATATGAGTCATATTTTGTAGCTTTGGCAAATGCAAAAGCATTATCGCGTCGATAACATTTATGGACGATAAAATGTCACGAGAGGAAAATACGATACAGAGAGAGAGAAACTGAATCAATTCCTCTAAATTGTATCAAATTGTCAAATTACGTCAGAATTTCGACACCACACTTTTCGAAAACCACGAGAAATCGCATTAAAAAATCCTCTACTAAAGCAGAGCACGTAAAGTATCGTCCTTTCTCCGCGTTATAAATCTTTATTAATGACGATGTGTCATTGCTTTATTTCTCAATACCGCGAATTATAATCATGATAATTGCGCATAAAGCAAAAGTAACTCTAGACATTTTTATCGCTTTGCATTTTAAATGATATTATATAAACATTCAATATTAACTTATATACATATATGTTGAATACATACATATATCCTACGTTGGAAGTTTAAATATTCATATTTAAAAATATGAATATATTGAAAAAACGATTTATTTAAATAAGACTTTGCTTGAATGAACAAAATTCGTTCAAGCAAACGTTTAGCCGATTGAATGAACGAATATAGTTGCTGTGATGAGTTATAAATTGATTCAATGATTGCGACTTGGTCAGTAAATATATCAACGCAATTTATCGTCGTATCAAGTTTTAATTAATTAAATAGACGCTATATTTTTTTGAAGGCGGGTAACCACTGATTTAGTCGATCCAACTGCTTTCCTCCTTTCAATGTACTTTTACCTTAATCCAGAGATTATTTAATCAAACGCACATGCCTGTAACGCTTAGAGATATTTAAGAAATAAAGAAACATTAACATTAAAATTTTTAACGTTTGTCCGGCATTTAGCACGCATACACACACCATCGAACTTAAATACTTCCATTTTTCAAGATCACCCTCTTCGTTCTAATTGCCAGATTAACCTGAGGCAGTGCGCGATAAGAGATTCGGGCAATTTAAAAATAAAATGTTACACAGATGCAATGTGGACCCGTTCGGATAATGAAGGCGATTAAAGTAACGTTCGCGGACTTATTTCGCGGTATTTCGCAAGGAGGACCACCCCCTAACTCCCGTGTTTTATCGCGGGATCTTTCGCCCCCGCTTCGTAACTGCTCTGTCCGGCTATACGTAACAATTAGCGCGACACTGTTTATTCTTCTCCGTTGCGTGTTACGGCACCGTGTCGCCCATTAAGAGCGTATCCCCGCAAGAAGCCAATAACCTTCGACTCTGTGCGTTCTACTCTCGAGCCTTTTATTTCGCACCTTAGCGCGCGGCATCGATAAGGTTACACAAGCTTCGCCGTGAAACACGTTTGAAAACGACAAGACGAATGCATTCTTTAATGAATTCGCAGTCAACTTTTCCTCTGCTGAGAGGAAAAATCTTCGAATAGCATTATATCAGGCGACATTTTCAATTTTCGCTATTGAGTCATTTTTTTTTTTTTTTTTTATTTAAGACGACTTGTGCCTTCAGTTTTTCAGATCACTAAACAATAGAAATTTCGCTGAAATAAAGCTCGCTCCTAAAATTGACCGAAGAATAAAACTTGATTGTAGATTTATATACAGAAAAAAGAAAATTCTTATTGAAGATAACTTTATTTTTTACATTTACTAGATCTTCAAATGAGATTACACAACGTCAAATAAAAATAAATTATTTGCACCAACACATTTTATAATATGATTTAACAAAAAAATAAATATTCTCCTTATTCAAAAATAATTTTCACGAGTGAAAAAGATATTGGATTGAGAACACGAAACTTTTAAATATCAGAGAAAGATGTCATTATTATAAAAATAGTTATATTATACTTCTTGACAATTATAATATCCAAATAAAATTATTAAATGTTTGTTAAAACTCAATGTTTTAAAATTATCTCTTCTAACATAATTAGACATCGTTGCTTATACATAAAAGAATCATTCTTAATTTGAGTATATTAGTTGGTATATAAATGTATATCAATCTTTTTTTCTGTGTATTCCTCTCAGGATCGTTCATTCGACAAATTCCCACAACCTTTTCAACCTCGCGGATAGAAACCCGAAACATTTTCTATTTCCGAATTATTAAATTTCAAAGTTTCTCATTTAGGTTTTTACACGCTGGTCGGTGATAGACAAAACCAATTTGCGGGCATCGATTTGTCGGTAAGAAATTGATTGATCGCTCCTCTAATATCGCGGATTAGTGCTGCGCGCGCGAGCACAAAAACGATGTGTTGTAATAACTCGATTGATCTATTTTTTTTCTCCCTCTTGTTGTTTTTTTCATGCCGAGCACAGCAACCGTGAACGCTTGCAGTGAACCGCGCGCAAGGTTACTAGCCGACGCTGAGCAGCAGCAGCGCGACGCTGTTGCGCGTCAAAATCGATAAGTGCGCGTCTCGCGCGAGAAATATAAAAGCATTATGCCGGTTGGCTTGTGCCGAGACCGCGATCATCATCGCTCTTGTATCGAGAGGATGGAAACGGTGGTGAATGCAATCTCTTTGGATCCAATAGCGTCGAAACAAGACACGCGATTTCAAACAATGGCTGTTTTCGCATTCTCGTAAAACAACGTAAATTTGTACAGCGATATCTCCCGAGTAGAGATCTATCCGTACTTTATGGAGTCTATCATGAATCTTTTCCCCGCGTATAAACTCGTGAAAAGCGAAAATGCCGTCAAACGCTTCCAAGTTTGAAAATCTGCACTTTTTATGGGTTTACGCAAGGCCAAAGAAGGTTTGGTGATAACCATCGAGCCTGAATAACAATTCCCAGATGCTTTTGTGAAATATTTCCAACTAAATATATGGATGAATTTAGTAAATAATTAGTAGATGGATATAATAAATAATGAATAATTTGATAAATATTAACAAATAATCTTAGCTAAGTCTGGTATCTGTTGCCATGACTTGATTTGATTGACTGTTACTAATTTAAGGGAGTACGTATCTCATTAAACAATTTGTTATATAAAATCGTATTATTCAGTAACACTTACTACATTATGTAATAAAAATACAAAATCACTAAATGCTTTAGCAATAGTTAAATTATTTAGTAGTCATTAAAAAATCATGTTATATTATTTACTAAACCATTCAATTGATTCAACTGAATGAAAATTTTTTTTACTAATTATTTTATAATTATTATCAGACGGTTGTAGTAACTCTCTCTCTCTCTCTCCCTCTCTCTCTCTCTCTCTCTCTCTCTCTCTCTTTCTCTCGTATTACATTTAATTACAAAATTAACTAAATATTGCACTGAAATACTCGACCAAATGCATCTGTCGACTACTACAAGAATTGTTTCCCCGGTGAAGGAACGGATTCGTGATTGGCCTCCATATTTCGTACTTTAGTTCGAGTACGAGTTCGCACAACTCGTTTGAATGATCAGTGGCACGAGTCTCCCCGAGAAACGCGTACGTGAAAAATTATCGTGACTGCCTGAAAGTGTGCGTCGCCAAAGGAATAACAATTCACCGATTATATCTTGGATTTACAACGAGGAGCGTGTCGGCGATAAAAGTGCGGGCGCGCTGCGCTCGATGTGTGTCCATTTGCCTCTCAATTTCTCGCGCGGAAAAACACCCGGTGACCTGTGTACATCAGTATCAATGAAAATGCACCTGCGCCCGGGGGTAGAATTATGCTCGCTCCCTTACAGCTTTTAATGTCTCCCGAGACGGCACCGGGACGTGTTACACGACCGTGTGTTATCCGGCGCGCGCGCGCGCATGCACACACACACACACACACACACATATACACTCACACAAAGCGTCTACCTGTACACACATAGCGCGCCCGGCTGCGTCCCATAAAATTCCATCCCCGTTACCAAGCGACGTGTATTTCCGCGAGAAGCCTTGAGGGCCATTGGAATAATTGAACGGAATAGGATGGCGCGCACGTGCTATTCACGCGGCCACGCCACGGACCGATGTTAACGCACGTGCGGCGCCGGGGCCGAAAGCAACGCCGATAGAAAAGCGCCGGAGCGTTTTAAGCTCGGGCTAATCGTTAATTTCGCCACGGCGGCGTTGTATCCGCCTTTTGAGTTCCGGCTGCGAATTTCTGCGGCGCCGGCATTTCGACCGAATCTCTACTAAAGCCGACCCTCCTTCGAAAGCGCGGCCAGAGGGACGACGTGGGGATTAGAGCCCAACCAATCGCCATAATTAATTAATCCTTTGAACCGCGCCGGTAATTATACGCGACCGCATTACGGTACTCGGAAAATTGCTGAACGATATATGCACGCACATACATCGGCTCTCTCGAGGACGTATCTCCTCGTAATTCCTAACTCTTAATCGCACGCGTTTGTTTCGCGAAATAACGTCTATATCGGGTGAGAGGGCCGCCAGGATCCGTTGGATCCCGGCCAACCTCCAACGCGTACCTGAGGTAAACGTCCTAATGATTGAACGTGTACCGATAATTGAATTACTAATAATATACTTGTGTTTGTTAAGATGCTTATCAATGAATGAAACAAAATCACAAAGTAACTAAATATTTCTTTTCATTTATTATATTGTTTTGTATATTGAAAAGCATTTCAACAAAGAACAATACAAAACCAATATGTCAATCATTGGAACATGTATGTTCGACCACTGGGACCTTATGTCTCTCGAATGAGCCAAATATTCCGTTGCGAGTTGAATCGGCGCACGAGGAGAAGAAACGTTGCAATCGTGCAAAAATCTAGCCTATATACGTTTGTGCAGGATGCCTGACGACGATAACATGCAAAACTCTCGTGCACGTGTAGATCAGTTCGAACTGGAAACGAAAAATTCTTCTACCACTTTGCAAACAACCACGTCAAATTTTGAGTTATTAATTAAAGAAAATGATTTAATGATCACGCGTAATGCGGTAAACGAGCTTTGATGACGACGCCTGCCGTCATGTGCTTACAGATAAGATTAAACTAAGCAAAAAAAGTCTCCCACTATTTTGCAAATAACTACGTAGATTTTTCAGTTATTATTTCAGAAAGATTTGTGTGATCACGTGCGACCGAATCTTCTCCGAATTAATAACTCAAAACTCTACGTGGTTATCTGCAAAATGATGGAGGACTTTTTTGTTCAATTTAACCTAATCTATAAACACAACGAACGTCGCCATCCGTTTACCGTCTCATTTAAGCGCGTATCACTGGCGAATCCCTTTTAATTAATAACTCAAAGTGTCATGTGTCTGTTTGCGAAATGATAGAGGAATTTCGTGTTCAGTTCAACCTAATCTTGCACACGGAATTTTTATATATTACACCGTCCATGTACACCCTATATTTAATTAAAACATAATTCTAACCGCGAGCATCAGGCGACGTGCGCACGTACGTGCGTGCGTGCGTTTGTTCCCAAAGGAGCTTCGCTACACCAGCGCGAGCCGTCCTATTATTGATATAACGAATAAAACCCTTTCCCCGAATGGAAAGGCAAAAAGCGCAGAGAGATACACCAAACGCTCCAAACTGAAAGTGTTTGCATTGTTCGGCGAATATCGAATAATACCGGCGGAGAAGCGGCTCCGACAGTATCTATTCACGCGCTCTTCCTCTGCTATTTACCCGTTGCTCTTCGCTCTCGCCGTCGTCTCTCACAAGCTGGTGGTAATGGAAGTCCGCCTTGCTACATGAGGGAAGGAGCACAATTAGAAGCTTTTTGTAGGTCGCGATCTTAATTACGGAATCGATCGATCGAGTCGCTGCGGGGGCGGCACGGCCCTTCGACAGCCGGCCGAAGGACGGGACGAAGAGAGCACCTTGATGAGTTCGTAATATATATGTATGTATATATATATATATATATATATATATATACATACACACACTAAACACACACACACACACACACACATATATATATATATATATATATATATATTTCTATCCGGAAAGAGAGAGGCTCCGGGCGGTCGAATGCCTCCCGCCGTGCGGCGTTCTACCACCCGCGGCTCTTTGTCCTTGTTTAGATCCCGCGCGTCCCAACGGCGGGCTTACCGAAAGAGACCATTATATCGGGCCGCAAAGGTCCGCTCATTAATTTCCGTAAAACGACCGTGGACCGTTCCGTTCCGCAGCCGGTGCGCGTCCCGCCCGGAGGCGGACTCGCGTGTGCGCTCACCTTTCGTGTGCACGCGGACCTAGGTATACCTCGATACGGGGTCAATCGCGAGCCACAGTCGCGGTGACAACGACGTAAACGCGACGCGTTTTCCCTACTCCAATTAACGGTAGTTAAAGGACGCCGTGGCGTTGTACACTAAATTGTATTGTCGTGCGCATACAACACGAATATCGAGCCCAAAAGAGAATCGCAATTGGGGCTGGTGAATAATTGGAAAATTACCGCTTTCCTAAACTCGGTTGATTCGGGGAAATGTACGTTTAATAGGAAGATCGTACTGGCAGTGATCTCGATACGCGTGATGCGCTCGAGTTTTATAAATTTTCTCGATTTTAGATTTTACAATTTAACGAGAAGTGGAGTGAAAATTTCTGTATTCGCTCTCTCTCTCTCTCTCTCTCTCTCTCTCTCTCTCTCTCTCTCTCTCTCTCTCTCTC
>NW_022639634.1:21033-31518 GCF_010583005.1 Odontomachus brunneus | reverse complement strand
TCTCTCTCTCTCTCTCTCTCTCTCTCTCTCTCTCTCTCTCTCTCTCTCTCTCTCTCTCTGCTACAAAAATACTGCTAACGAAAATGATATTAGCAAAGATATTAAAAAGCGGAATCCACCGGGGTATATTCATAAAGCGAAAAACGCGCGTATATACGTTTCCCATTCCCGAAAAAATTAATTGCCAATCAAACTCAAAAACACGCGTAACTGCGTCGACATAATGCGCGCAATTTCGCAATTTCAACGGCATAGCAGCCGTTAAAAAACTGACGGCTGCATCGATCGTCGCAGTTCACATATCACGACGTAGAGAACACGTACGATTTATTTCGCAAATGTGTTCTGCGTGTACGTGTGTCTCTACGTTTGTGTCTATGTTTGAGAGGTGGAGAGGGAGGAAGGAAGGGGTCGCACATACAGGACAGGCTCTGAAAGGAAGTAAGGGTGTAGATGAAGGTCCGCGCGTGGACGTTTGAATTACGTCCCTTGAATACAGGCGAATTCGAGTTTGACCTCTATCCGCGCCTCGGAATGGAGATATATCCCAAACAGTTCCGCGATTTGGCTTTTCACGTAATTCGCAAATGTTGGCCCGAGATCGTACGAGCACGATCTTCGGCACATTCGCGCCATTTGCGCCGGTGTTTTATCGATTTTACCTCGGCGAACGTGCAGCCGCACGTACACAGGCGTTCACCGTGGGCAGTACTTCCCTTTTGCACAAATTTGTCCGAATTAATTAATCCTAGAATATCACATTTTTACTTTTCCGTCAAACAATTTTAAGCGCTGGATTCGCCGGACGACGCGCCATTTCCATACGTAAAACGTATGTATCCTAGTCGACATTTTGTCACTAAAAAGGGACTGTAAATTCCATCAAACTTGCAAAGAGCCACTAAAGAATTTTGAAATACGACATCGATTATCCTGCATTAACTGATCACTGTTGATTCGAGCGTCCAGAAATGCGTCTCGGGTCTGTCGATGTCTTTTTATGTTCACTTCCACTTATCATTATTGTATCGTAATTTAAATTTCTACTGTGCGTGTATGTGTGATACATTATTAGAGGTACATAATTGTCATATTACAACTTCTTCCTCTTAGCCCATCTTGTATCTCTCAAGCAGTATTGGGCATTAATATGAAAATGTTCTTTGACTAAAATAACTGACAAATTCATAATCAAAATAAATCAACTGTTATGTATAAAATCACAAATAATTTTATCGATCAACGAAATTAATTATTAATGCATAATCAAACTCATTAGAGACAGAAAGAGCTTGATTAATAATTAATTTCACCGATCAATCAAATTATTTCTGATTTCACATACATGATCAATTGCTCAATTTTGATTGTTTCTTTCCGATTATTTTAATCAAGAGAAATTTCCATCGATCAATCTCAAGTTCTTTCAAGATTTCCAACAGTGTAAAAAAATTATAAAAATAAATATTATAATAAGCTTTTAATACGTATCATAAGCTAATGCATACGTGATACGTAATAGGTATACATGCATATATATGTAATAAGTAAATAATAAAATTTTTTGTTTTATTTAATATATGTTAATTATTATCAAATCTTATTACGCGGGCACAGTGTTCAGTTTGCGCTCATTAGCCGTTATGACTCACTACAAAGATACTCGAGTTTGTAAGGGATCTTTTAGCAGGTCCGGCACGATCGAAATTCCATTTTCGCCTATCGCTCTATGCACTTCGCGTTATCACGAGCTGTTAAGCGTACACGCGAGTCCAAGACACCATTGACAAAGTCGTAGCAACTGTGCTTGGAACTTTTTAATCTTGCCGCGCCATTCGCCCGATACCTCCTCGCGAAACACGTTTGCTTATCTGGCCGTATCGCATCAAAATGCAAATCCGCGCGCGCGCGAAGTACTATTACCGTATCCATTACCGTACTTAGTAACGCTTATCCGTCGCGACGGATGCGATTGGCGCGCCGTGTAAATCTCGCTCTCGCGTATCGCAGCGACGAAGATTGAATTCTCGGATTGTTTTCCGCTCCCGATCGTCGGATTAAAATCGAACTAAATACCAGCATCAGCAGCTGCGATCCACACGAGATGGACGGCTCGCAAAATCCGGGATTTCGGCTGGCAAGGTTAAATCGCGCGAGACAGCCGAAACGTCAACGTTCTGAATGAGCGGCGACGGATCAGGGTCGAAGTTGGCGTGTGTAATTTTTCGGCGATTAGAGAGAGAGAGAGGAGAAATCGTTCGTCGATCGACGGTGACGAAGAGGTACTGCGAATCCGAGGAGTTTGACCAACGGCTCTCCTCCACCTCCTTCTTGTTCTCTTCCTTCGTTCTCCATCTTTCTCTCTCTATTCCCTCCCTCTCTCTTTCTCTCTCTTTCGAGCATAATGGCTCCGGGCTCGATAATACACGTCGCGTCTTTTGACAGATGGTGCGAGGACCGGCAAATTACCGCTTTAAGCTCGTCCGCCACGTTTATCCCTTCTCACGCTAATGCGAGAACGCGGGGCCCGAGACGTTGTTTTGATAATTTATTGAAATCGTCGAGGGTCTAAGTGCCGCGCCGCGCGCGCTCCACTACGTAAGAGCGGACCCACCGTCCGTGAAATATATGGCCGTGCGAATTACACGAGACGTCGGACCCGCGTCAGTGGGCAACCCGACGATACGAAATTTCCCGGCGGAGATACGAGCAGGGCAAAAGGGTGCTGGCCGGCATTACCGCGCCGATATTCTCGGACTGTATCGAACACCTCGACCGGCCCACGCATCCTTGCTCGCCCGCGAAAAGTATCTCGTCAGCGCGCGACGGATGAGATCTTAACTCTTTCACACAATCAACCTGCGAAATCCTTGAACCATTCCACTTCTCTGTCTCTCTGTATACTGAAAATTTCTTTTGAAAAAAGGAACTCTGTGTCCTGTAATTACATATTCTAAGCGAAAACTTTCACCGAAAAAGTATTCTTCTAATCAGGTAGATTGTTAATCGAGAATCTAATAAATGTTATTCTGTTTTTCTTTTTGAATGAAAAAGAATATGTTCAAGGCAAAAGTATCAATGTCTGAACACTAGTAACTTTCGATACAGAACACATTTGTATGTTAAATGTATATACTTATATTTTATTTTACTTTAGAAAGTTTAAATATTCGTAATTAAAAACCAAAACACGCAGTAATAATATCCAAAATTAGATATTATTGTTATTGACATCCAGGTATTAGTACTTTTAGCTTACATCCAGGTATTAGTACTTTTATCTTGGAACAGAATGCGCTCTCACTAAAAGAAACTTCTGATACTCTCTAAATCTTCTAGTAAAATCTCACTAAGAACAAGTGAAAAGTGGCAATATTTCCACTTGAAACGATAGTGAAAATATTCGAAATCGCAAGACGTTTCACTCAAGCTTAGAGTGGATTCTGACTTTGTGTGAGCGAATGTTCCAATCGATTAGAGTGAATATATTCTTAACGGCACAGCACATCAGATTCGCTCTTCAGTTTCGAGTGAAAATATTTACTCGACTTCAAAGTAAATATTTACTCGACTCCCTAGATTTCTTGAAGTAGAATTTCATTCGAAAAATAAAGAGACCAGCTAGTTATTCGAATGAATTTTCATTTATATAGAATAATGAATTCTCCATCGTCCTAAGTCATTCTAAATCGTCAAGTGGATATTTTGGATATTTTCACTTGAAATCAAAGAATGAATCCGATGTTCTCCATTGCCACAGGATTATTTATTCTAAACTTGAATAAAACCATCACTCTTATAATTTCAAGTGCAAATATTTTCTCTATCACGTTGATACAAATTACTGCCATTTTTCACTGAGTGGAATTTCACTCGTGTGAAATTCCACTCAGAGAAATTCAGAAAGTGGAGAATTCAATCTGTATACGAAGAAAATATTGTAATAAAAATAACAATCAAATTATTGTAATCTTGAACTATACAGAATTACTAATAAGATTACTATTATTATACAATATATATTTGGTTGAAAATATTATATATATTTGACTTTTTATACTGCAAATTATTGTAATTACTTGAGTGTTTTTTATATTATATACCAGGTGGAGATCGTCGAATCTACTATCTCTATAGCACTTTATATCACAATTTCACACGGGAAAAAAGGTTTGATCGCATTTACTAAATTTTTGCGGTGAAAGACGAAATCCTGGTAACTAAAATAACTTTAGCTGGAATTTTTTGATTCGTTCATATTTTACCAGAAATTTGGTTAATTCAACTAAAGTCTTTTTAGTGCAGAGTCTACGAGAAACGTCGTAAAAGAAATATAATTTTATCGTAATTTATTGCAATATTTCCTCCGTGTGTGCGAGAGAAGAATCGGTCGAGCGACTCGCAATGGTCACTCTACTTTTTTCGAGTGAAATCCCTCTCTCCAAGAAACTTAGAAAATACTTGTTCGTTCACGAGAACGCGTACCTATCGGACTAACGACAGTGAGCTTCGCGCTCTTCGGGAGTGTTGCCTTTCTTTCCAAAAGGAAAAATTCCTCGTAAACGGGATTACGTTCGCTCGTTAAAGTGACGAAGCGATTTGATTTTAAAGAGAGACAAGGGGGAGCGGGGCGCACCTCGCGGAGCAAGGAACGAACGTTTCACTCGGCACCGATGTAAGACAGTGGCAGCGCGTGGAATTTGTATTCAATCCGAGATACCCAATTCGGGTAGCCGGCGGGATTAAAAGGACCTTGATTTAAGCGGGACCGGGATTATCGAGTCCCCGCGCGCTATCGCGCACGTAGACTGCATAAAACACAATCGTATCTTTCCTCCCCCTCCCGTTCCCGCCCCTCCCTCCCCTATACTTATTTCAGTCTCGTGCATCACGGTTTCCTAGAGACGACAGATTTAATATCGGCCTTATCCGTATGCCATCGGCGCGGCGGGAGTTAATGAATCCTTTATCACTCGTTCGTAACGTAGCACTCGCGACGCGTGTAGCGTGAATTCGTGGATAATCGCGAGCTCTCGGATATAAGGGGTGGCGGATAACGGCCCGAGACTTTCTCGATCCGCAGCACCGTCTCGACGCAGCTGCGCGTCGAAATAAATATCGCTTTAATTAGCTAGGTGTTTACGCCATTACAACTAGAGCCCGCTCGCCTTGTCGGCCTCATTGAAAATGGCGTACTATTAGAGAGAGAGAGGGAGGGAGGAAGAGGGAGCCAGAGAGAGGTTTCATGCGACCTGACACGGAAACGTAGCGTGAAAACGACGAAAAAGTCGACGCGATCTCATCGCGAGCGACGCGACGCGATGGCGTGATGAGGAGAGACGAGGCGAGGCGACGCGACGCGACGCGACGGCTCGGTCCCGATTTTCGTTGTAGTAACGGCTTTTCGCGGACGGACTAAATTTAATAGCTAATCCCATTGCGCTCTGAAGGGGCGGCCGCGGAAATACGGCCGTCAATCACGCCGCGATTTCACGCGACACCGCGATGACGGAATTACTCCGCAAATTAATTCACTACCCTGCTGGCGCGCCGCGCCTACGTCGATCAGCGGCGGCGCTATTTCGCGAATTTTTTTCCTTTTTTGCCAGCAATCGCAATCGAAAGAGGGATTCGAGAGCTGTTGATTATGAAGGGCCCGATGTGTGCAATAACAGCATAGAGTTATTGCGTCGCGGTTGAACGACAGTTCCCGTCGAATTCTGTATGTAGGAATTCTGTACATGTATGTGTGTGTGCGTGCGTGCGTGCGTGCGTGCGTGCGTGCGTGCATGTGTGTGTGTGTGTGTGTATGTGTGTGTGTGTGAGAGAGTACACGCGTAAAGTTGAAAAAACGTGCGTTTTCGAAACGAGAATAGGATGATAATAGTTGTCGCCCTGGGTTGTCATGATAATTAACAAAACTGTGAATAAAGCATAAACTCAGTTGGAAGGGGAAAGAAGGGAATCACGCATCAATCCGTGAAAGCACGCGGTTAAGCAGCCGCCGTGAAGCAATTGTCCTCGATGGCGATTTACCGAGACGATGAACAATGCAAAAGTGTATCGGGGACAGCACGCGACATCGCGGCAGAAAATTTTCCGCCGATTACTCCGCGTTTATCGGCTGCGCGATTTAGTCTAATTTATGTTAAACGACTCTCTTCGAGATCGCGGGATTGTAAGAGTTCGATTCTCTCGCTCGCTACTCAAGCCGTCCCTCTTCTTTCCCCGTCTTTCTCCTCCTGTTCTTCTTCTACCGAGAGGAGTCTCTATCAAAATGAAGCGCGTATTGACCCGGCACTATGGAAATGAATAAATAATCCACGTCTAAACTGGTTAAATCAATTCCCGCGATATTGCGCGCTCCTAGAAGCGACCGTGCGGAACGCTAGATCCTATCCATTTATTTCTGACGGTAAGACCATGCCTTCGCCTATTACCCGGGCCTCGAATGATTAAAGTGGCGGATGAAAGATTAAAAAATGCTGCAACGCGTGCTACCGAGCTGCACGGGACGGAACAGCACGGCAAAGAACGCGATTGCGCGTCCAGCACGGGATCGGATTTGATATCGCGTCAAAGAACGTATTATACTGGCCGTATGAATGAGCTCTCCTTTTTCTCTCCCCCTCCCTCTCTCTCTCTCTCTTTCGTGCTAATAGTCATTCCTCTCCGAAAATAGTAAATGATGTGATGCCTTTCATCGTAGTCACCGCTCTGTACCTCGCTCTCTTTTTCTCCCCCTTTTATCTCCGCTGCCTCACGCCAAGACACGGTCTCTTTTCTATTGAAAATTCACAAAGGGCGCGCGTTTCCTTTTAATGATTGAGCCTTATGACACTTATCTCGAGATCACGCACGAAATTTTGCCTCCCAGGTAGCCACATCAATCTTAAGTGATTAATTGACACCCATTAATGACATAATAGCCGTACTTGCCTCAAATGAAATACTAAAACCCGTAGTTGTTAATAGTTGTCATTTGAAACTTGCCTCACGTGAGATACTTAGATTTTAATTCGGAGTTAGAGATCTAAATTTTTCAGATAAACTGTACTTGAACCGTATTTCCACTCAAAGACTCATATTTAACTCTAAATTCAAGTCTGAAAATTCCACTTGCAGTAAATAACAACTATTAATATAGACTTCAGATTGCATTTACATTCAGATGTGAGTTTCTCGACTGAATCGTCGATTAGAAGTATTATATCGCATATCTTACATGATTCAAATGCAAGACTCAAATCTAACTCTAAATTTAAATCTGAAGATTATGTGGAACAAGTTTCTACTAACGATTATTAATAAATGTTCGACGTGCAGTCTAAAATAGCTGAGACAGTTGTGAGCTCGTGTTTCTTTTCTTTTTTTTCTTTTTTTTCATTGTACTAACAACCTGTGAAGTCTCGAGATTTTCACATCATCAACACCATTTGGGAATCCCTGTTTCATTAAGCGCAAAAACACAATACGATAATTGGTACTTCGCGGTTACTTCGCGCAAAGAACAATTCTTCGTATTTTCTGCGTGCGCGCAAGTGTATGACTCGTGCCGCGGGTATTTCCTCGGTAGCAGAAATTATCAAAACGGTAACGAGCTGGCTGGCTGGCTGTCTCTCCTCTGTAATTGCGAATAATTGAATGAAAAGTGCCGACTTCGTGCAACAGGCGAAACGTCAGCGGTGGCCTTTGACGTACCGACGCGCCGTTTCGTTAAACCACCTGTAGTGATGGCATCGATAATCTCGCGCGTGCAATTCAAATACCGCGGGAGAAAAGTTCGTCAAGACAACATTTCGAAACCTACATCACACAAACTCTTCAGAAATCGTGATCTGCCTGTCGAATGTGCCTAAACTAAACAGAAAGAGAACTCGGCTAAACTATTAATACCAGAATATTAACAATTGACTCGAGTTCTCTTTCTCTCTCTCATTTATATGCAATCAGCTATTAACACAAACGTCAATACAAGTATTAATTATTGAATATCAATAACCTTTTTTCCTGTTTTCGAAATCCACTATCTTTTCGTATTTCGCGATTGAACATTCTGTCATTCTAGTTTCTTGAGACACAAAGCTTTAACGATTTAACGAACATTCGGGGAACCCTCATTGCATTACTAATATATGCGCATGCTTAGTATGCACACACAACTATATACCCTCGAATACTTTTCCCATTACACGGCACAACAAAATCACGAGTAATATTCCGTCGCGAATTATGTGCTCAGCCACACGTCGCTCAGGCACTCGAGCGAGATCGTGCGATCTCACATCGCTTCACAGCTCCTCAGCATCGCTGTCTCGCAATATCAATATCCTGCGAGTAAGCAGCCACGCTCAATTTTTCGCGGGACACCGTAGGACACAGCCGTCGCTAGTAAAACGCGCCTATATGACACGTCCCCTCGTCACGTTTGCGACGCGCACCGCTCGGCAGAAACAAAAACTCGCGCGTGGCCGTGCGTTAACGCTGCATCCGCGCTCCGACACGCGTCCATTTGGTGCATCGCGCTGGTGCAGCGGCGCGTCGAGGTGGAAACGCGCCGCGCGCGTACAGTACCGAACCTTTGGTTGATTTGCGCGGCCAGTTCTACGTGAAACGTAAAATAGAAAACTAAGGAAAAAGGGGCACGAGAGAGAGCAAAGGGAGTGAGAAAAAGTACGAAGTTACGCTATTTTTACTGAAATTTTCGCAGCGCGTTTAATTGATTCGTGATCTCTCTTAACCCTGAAACTTTAAACATCAGAAAGTCACGTATATCCTAAATATGGGCAAATTTTGTCCAGCATTTTCATTCGCTTATAACTTCCGGAAAAATGATTAAGATTCAATTTTTTTTTAGTCGGTTGTAGAAAACACATCGAGGAATATGTGAATCTATTAATGCCTCCGCGATTTAAGAAAGTTGGAAAAAGGTTTAATGGGAAAACAAAATACATGTATTTTTAAAAACGCTAATGTTTGAGAAGTCGGTTTCTAATTGTAAGTAAATTTTATTCATGTTTAACATTGTATAGTTAATCTCAGTCGTAATACTTTCGTTTGAGGATCGTGCGAATACCTTTGCTTTGTCGACTTCGCCGATTTCAAACAAGTGGCAACCACGAATGGGGACACTTTTGCTTGCGAGCAAACATTTTTATGCCGTGTAACAATGAGATCAGGTTAACAAATGAGAATTTTTCCAAACACACTGGACGGTATTATCTATTCCCAAATATTTCCAGCCACGATAGGCGTTATCCTTTCCAGACTTCGACGTCGTGCGCGCATTTCATGCGTTTCCCCGTTACTCAGGTCGGTCCTGCACGCCGGCGAACGAATCTGCACGTCGAATTCGATATAGCAAAGGGTGAAAGGGCGATCGACATATGCCGGACGCCACAAAGGGCGTCGTGTCGTGTCACGCAGCTCGCCGAATGGCGAGGGAATTGAAATTAATCGGCACATGGACGGACGGACGACCCGGAAGTCTCGCTAACGACGTGCGACGAATTTCTGCGGAAACGCACTTGCGAACAAGTCACCCCCTTAGCCGGCAGCCATGGACGAGCGATATCGCGACATGACTCAATTCTGATCTAATCTCAGTGATTATCGACATTCCGGGAGAGGAGAGACGTTATACTCTCTTGACGTGCGCGACACAAATTTTAACTTCTCCTAATTAAGAAGCGAACACTGCGTGAATGTCGAACGTCGCTGGGTCGACAGCGTCAATATACCGTGGAGTTTTCCGATAACGAGATCTTGTAACGCGACGGGGTTTGATAAAAAGAAGAGAAAAAGATGCGGAAGAAAGAAAGTCTAGCCGTCCTTGTGCGCGAGCGAGAGTCATTTTAATCGCGCTGTAAAACTCGCTCGAACTCACCCGAGATTGCCGGCGCGTTCTTGTTTCCAACGTCGCCTCCGCAGACTCTCTCCGTGCCCGATCGTCATTAACGTATCATCGGCATTTAGCGATCCCAGCGCGGGCGTGAGGCGCGCTCCCGCGAATAATCGCGGTAACGGGCTTAGCAATTTGTACGTCTCGTCGGTGTACTCTAATCGCCGGGCCGGCCGGCCGGCCCGAGCCATCGCTTCTCACCTCGCGCGAACCGTTGCAAAAGGAGAAGCAGAGCAACGACGGCGGGAGCGGTTGTTTCTTTAAGTGTGGACGCCAGCAGGCAAGTGGAATCGCTTTAATTTCCGCAGCGAACGCTGTAATTAAGGGCCCTAGAGCAAGACGCAATGCTGCTCGCAACAATTAAAATAATCACTAGAGCGCCGCTACGAAACTACAGGACGTTTAACGAGCGCGCGTCGCGGGAACCGACGGTGATTTAAATCGATAGTTTTCGGGCGTAATCGAGCCGCCCGCTGTCTCTCTTTTTCTCTCTTTTTTCCTCTCTCTCTTTCTTTCTCTCTCTCTCTCTCTCTCTCTCTCTCTCTCTCTCTCTCTCTCTCTCTCTCTCTCTCTCTCTCTCTCTC
>NW_022639634.1:15836-19536 GCF_010583005.1 Odontomachus brunneus | reverse complement strand
CTCTCTCTCTCTCTCTCTCTCTCTCTCTCTCTCTCTCTCTCTCTCTCTCTCTCTCTCTGTCCGTCTCATGGTTTTAATCGTTATTGATTGCCCCGGCCGCGACGGCACGCGGAATAACGATAAATTAGAGCCGCGTGAGTCACTTTTCTGTTAAGTTCGGCCTATTCGTAATAACACGCCAAATCGTGCCTCGTGGTCGGCCGCTTGATTGCGGCCGCGGGCGCAATCTTCTGAGTAACAAACGTTGGCGTTGCACGACAGGGATACGTGCCCCCGAGACACGACCTTGTAAAAATACCCGAGAGAACGCGTCGAGGAACGCAGTGACGATAAAGGGAGCAACAAAATCAAAGCGAGAAAGCCCGGGCTCAGAGAGTCAGATGACTCGGGGAGAGATGAGACTGTTGAGGATAATTCAAGAATACTTTACTCGCCGTATTATACATTTAAATTGTATGTATCCGGCGAACAGTTGCGCAAATGAACGGTGCAATATACATGAAGGCGGGATATCTCGTGGGATAACGGTCTGAGTTCCGCGATAAAGCGGCATCATCTCTCCTTGCAGCGATAACTGCGGAATTTATGTCGATAGAGCGCAACCGATCGCGGATTATCTTGTTTTGCGGCATTCGAAAAAGGAATGATTAGAAAGTATTCGTACGTTCCGCATACGAGGTAAAAAATTGACACGCTCCATCAGCGACAATAATTATAGCGTACGAAAAAGGAGCAAAGAGAAAGAGAGGGACAGAGAGAGGCGAGAAGAAGGCCGCGCGGAACGTCGAGCAACTCTGACAGGAAATTACTAGGCCGGGAATTTCGGGAACGAGCCAAATTAGGTTTACGTTCTCTAAGGTTGCGAGAGAGGAGCAACAGTTGTCTTCCACCTATTTCAATTCCCCGATACTTCCGAACCGTGGAGAACGTGCTACTTCGCGGCGGCGGCACAATTCTCCATTGTGCCGTCGACAGTGCAGCGTAATGTCAGCAAACGCCTTGAAAGGTCCTCGAGGGGAGTGTGTTCAAAAGGCCATTGTTCCGCCCGTGAAACAAGTGTACGAGTCATTCTTTTAAATTTGATTTGGCTGTGCACAACGGTGCCGCAATCACGCGTCCCTCGCCCGTCTCGCCCTCTCGTTCTCTCTTTCTCTCTATCTCTCTATCTCTTCTTTAGGCCTTCGCCAACGACTCGCAGGTCGCTGGAAACGTTACCTGCTGAGCATCTGCTTTCATATTAGCAATCGCAACTTCATGATACGATGCACACTTGAGCGAAAGAGGAGAACTTCAGAAGAAATATAGATGAGTTGTATTAAGGAGAGATAGACAAGAATTTAACGCGACGAACAAAACTCACAAGCAGATAAACTTTTATTTGCATACTGAATATTTTATTGCCGCCATGTGAGTTTACAGTTCGCTAATATTTCGTCAAATTGATGAAAGCCATGGGAAATATTTGTTTTTCTAATTTTTATAATAATCTAAAAACCACGTTTTTCAATATTCGTGTCGATTCTTCGATATATATCGCTATGGCAGGCGAGGAATCTATTTTTCGCTGGCACCTTGGCAGCGATACAAATCCCGCGGCATCTATTCTACTTACAGTACCGTCGACAAATTTTTGGACACTATCCCGAGATACTGAAACGCGTTAATAGTTAATGATATGCTGAATGTTAAAAGTTGCTCCGCTTACTTCGGAAAGCTTGCCGAATATGTACTTGTGTACTTAAAAAAAATAATAATAATTTTGGTTTTTTTACTCAATATTCTGTGAATCTTGTCCATAAACTTCCTGACAGTACTGTATATTTTCCTGCGCGAAGAGATTCAGGATTGAGCTTCGTCTTTGTCCTTCAGGTGAGTTCACGGCTGTAACCCCGAGCTTATCTGCTTGCAAATTAGCGCCGTCGATTCTTTGAGGGATGTAGATACGCCGCGGATACGGCGTAATAAAAATGGAAATCGGCGGGAGTATCCTGAGAGATTTCCAGGAGCTTCGGGATTTTCGCGCGTAGCTCCCGCCGATAAATCAGGAGTTTAACCCGGATGATCCTAATGGAGACTCCGCGAGCTTTTATCTAGACCACATTGATTTGCTCCGCCGAGAAGCAAGAGCGGCAGGAGAGGGAGGATAGTTAAAAACTATCGCAGCCCCATGATGCAAGTCGCGAAGACGATAAATCTACCTCCCTTTCAAGATGCTCTTTCATGTAATAGACATCCGACGACCTCGTTCGGATTTAATGTTTAAATCCAGCAAGAGCCATATCGCCCTGCAAATTCAATATACTATGTGGCTATTGATAACATTCTTGTCTTTACACTTGATTACGTAACATGTAAGAAGATAAATTTAATCTTAAAATTGAAAATATCGAAAAGACAGCTCACGATCACCAATTCGATATTCGTAAAAATATTGTCTTAATTTTCATATAATCGAATTTTTCTAAATGTGTGTGAAAGCACAATCAGAGACAAGATAGTCCTATTCCTGTCTCCCAACAGGTCGATCTCTTTCCTCGCGAAATGAGCGTGTCGTTAGCTTTGCGCCGCGCAAAGCCGCGGTTCTGTATTTTTATCGCGTGATTTTACTTCGCCGCTGGAACAAATAACAACATTGTAAGAAGACAGCGCGAGAAAGTTACCACGCTCGTCGCGCGATTCAGAGCAATCAGGCTCGCGAAGAAAGAGAGCAAAAGAGAGAGAAGGATAGAGGAAACGTAACTCGGCTGGTACAACTTTGCTTAAATTAAAACGGTCTATATACGCGAACCCGCGACACAGAGGCACAAAGGGATGAACCCCGGCGTATTTAGCAGACACTTCGCAAAGATATACGATTCGCCGAAGTTCGCCCGCGGCAAGAAATAAAAGTTTATTCACATCCGAAACTTTCCTCGCAGTATTCGCAATGACGCTGGCGAGGGGGCGAATAGGAGTAGGGAGAGGCAGTGGGAGAGAGAAAGAGAAAGAAACTGAGCGAACGAGTGAATGAGAGAGAGAGAGAGAGAGAGGGGGCGGGTAGAAAGACGAGGTGCGGTACGCTTCGTTTCGCCCCCGCTTCCATAAGTTCCGAGAGCAGAATTTCCGTTACAGGGCAGACGTACTTGTCATGTAGATACTTGGCCAAGTACTTCGCCCGTTCACAGTCAAAGTGCCTACGACGACGAGATGATTCAAACGCGGCAGCCAGAACGTGGTGGTTCTCTCTCTCTCTTTCACTCTTTTCCTCTCTCTCCCTCTCTCGCGAGCATAAATGTTCACGTCGGAGGAATGCCGGCTGGGCACGGCATAGTACTTTATTTGGAATCTCGCAGACTCCCGCGTTACCTGAGACATCATAAAAATGTATCGTCGCTCGTGCTCGCTCGCGTATTGCGGAGAGAACGTCGCGCCCGAGGAAGGAAATCGTTCCCTTCCGGCGGGACGCGGCGATTATTATTCCGCAGTTACGGTATGGCACTTTCACGCGATTATCGTCATATATTATTCAGCATAATCACGTAGGATAACCATACACTGGGGAAAAAGGTATTGTTCGACATTTGTAACTATAATCGCTATAATGGAGAAACATTCATAGTCAAGGGAGCCATTCTTTTTTAGTAAATGTCATTATATATATATATATATATATATATATATATATATATATATATATATATATATATATATATATGTTTTT
>NW_022639634.1:14197-15100 GCF_010583005.1 Odontomachus brunneus | reverse complement strand
CTCTCTCTCTCTCTCTCTCTCTCTCTCTCTCTCTCTCTCTCTATCCCTCTCGATATTATTAACTTGAAAAACGGCCGCGCTATAAATCGCACCGCGAATTAATTAAATACCCCTCGCTCGGAACTCTCCCCGAAGTATTCCACCAGTTACGAAACTACGCCTGTGCGCGCGAGCGTGCAAAATCCACTCGCTCGACTTCCTACATATCCGCACATCACGGCGACCCGATTTTCCACGTCGGGAAATTACCAATAAATACACCGTCGCGGTAACGAGTCGCGACGCGGAGCCGAGGGTGAGAAAAAAAGGGGTCGCCAATAAAACGGGGGTCAACCCGACAGTTATACCGGCGCGGCCATCGACGTCTGTTCCCCATCGACGTGACAGAAAGAGGACAGGAAATTGTATCAAATTGGAGAGCGGTCCAGGGATTAAGGATCCCTCGAAGCTCTCGTGTGGCCCTTTCTCTCTTCCTCGTTCTCTCTCCCCATCTATCTCTCTCTACCTCTCTTTCTCTCTCTGTCTCTCTTATCCACTGAGCGGTAAGTTCTCGCACATGCCGCACTGATCCGGGCATTGTTGTGCAAATCCAACAAAAACCGAGGCTCCCTTGGCCGTTCTCTCTCTTTCCCCCTTCTCCCTAATCTCGCGTACCCACTTGAGATCGCAACATGCGGCCTCGCGGCCGCACAATTAATTTATGTAGCGTCTGAAGCACTTACTCGAGCGAACAAGCGCGCGCACGACAGAATAAGAGAGAGAGAGAGAAAGAAAGAGAGAGAGAGAGGAAGAGAGGAAGAGCTCGGTCGCCCTCCCCGCGCCAGTCGAATTTGCGCGGGTTCGTCACTGCCATAATCTCGAGTAATCTCTCTCGGCGCCTCTTCTCGAATGTTTTTTTCCCCT
>NW_022639634.1:13495-14187 GCF_010583005.1 Odontomachus brunneus | reverse complement strand
GAGAGAGAGAGAGAGAGAGAGGGGGCGGGTAGAAAGACGAGGTGCGGTACGCTTCGTTTCGCCCCCGCTTCCATAAGTTCCGAGAGCAGAATTTCCGTTACAGGGCAGACGTACTTGTCATGTAGATACTTGGCCAAGTACTTCGCCCGTTCACAGTCAAAGTGCCTACGACGACGAGATGATTCAAACGCGGCAGCCAGAACGTGGTGGTTCTCTCTCTCTCTTTCACTCTTTTCCTCTCTCTCCCTCTCTCGCGAGCATAAATGTTCACGTCGGAGGAATGCCGGCTGGGCACGGCATAGTACTTTATTTGGAATCTCGCAGACTCCCGCGTTACCTGAGACATCATAAAAATGTATCGTCGCTCGTGCTCGCTCGCGTATTGCGGAGAGAACGTCGCGCCCGAGGAAGGAAATCGTTCCCTTCCGGCGGGACGCGGCGATTATTATTCCGCAGTTACGGTATGGCACTTTCACGCGATTATCGTCATATATTATTCAGCATAATCACGTAGGATAACCATACACTGGGGAAAAAGGTATTGTTCGACATTTGTAACTATAATCGCTATAATGGAGAAACATTCATAGTCAAGGGAGCCATTCTTTTTTAGTAAATGTCATTATATATATATATATATATATATATATATATATATATATATATATATATATATATATATATATGTTTTT
>NW_022639634.1:0-13208 GCF_010583005.1 Odontomachus brunneus | reverse complement strand
TCTTTTTTCTCCCTCTCTCTCTCTCTCTCTCTCTCTCTCTCTCTCTCTCTCTCTATCCCTCTCGATATTATTAACTTGAAAAACGGCCGCGCTATAAATCGCACCGCGAATTAATTAAATACCCCTCGCTCGGAACTCTCCCCGAAGTATTCCACCAGTTACGAAACTACGCCTGTGCGCGCGAGCGTGCAAAATCCACTCGCTCGACTTCCTACATATCCGCACATCACGGCGACCCGATTTTCCACGTCGGGAAATTACCAATAAATACACCGTCGCGGTAACGAGTCGCGACGCGGAGCCGAGGGTGAGAAAAAAAGGGGTCGCCAATAAAACGGGGGTCAACCCGACAGTTATACCGGCGCGGCCATCGACGTCTGTTCCCCATCGACGTGACAGAAAGAGGACAGGAAATTGTATCAAATTGGAGAGCGGTCCAGGGATTAAGGATCCCTCGAAGCTCTCGTGTGGCCCTTTCTCTCTTCCTCGTTCTCTCTCCCCATCTATCTCTCTCTACCTCTCTTTCTCTCTCTGTCTCTCTTATCCACTGAGCGGTAAGTTCTCGCACATGCCGCACTGATCCGGGCATTGTTGTGCAAATCCAACAAAAACCGAGGCTCCCTTGGCCGTTCTCTCTCTTTCCCCCTTCTCCCTAATCTCGCGTACCCACTTGAGATCGCAACATGCGGCCTCGCGGCCGCACAATTAATTTATGTAGCGTCTGAAGCACTTACTCGAGCGAACAAGCGCGCGCACGACAGAATAAGAGAGAGAGAGAGAAAGAAAGAGAGAGAGAGAGGAAGAGAGGAAGAGCTCGGTCGCCCTCCCCGCGCCAGTCGAATTTGCGCGGGTTCGTCACTGCCATAATCTCGAGTAATCTCTCTCGGCGCCTCTTCTCGAATGTTTTTTTCCCCTCCTTCTCCCCTCGACGTTTTCTCTCCCTGGTATTTGCATTCGAAATCGCCGCGGATTATTTCACGGCAGGACGTTGCGCTCGGAAAGTAGCGCAGTACGTCCCCATTGTAAACGCACCTTCAATGCCGCCCTGTGTACAAAGACTCGCGTACACAAAGGAACGAATTAAAAAAAGATTCGATTGTGATCTGATTTATGATATTATAATATGAGCTGCGAGAATGTGCGCGATATAATTGTGTACAGATGCTGAACGAGTCGAGTCGAGACGCTCTTACCTTATTATGTCAATAAAACCTTCAGTACTCCGAGACAAAAAATATGTAAAAAATAAAAAGTATTTACTCGGTGAGTACTAATAACATATATTTACCTAAATTTGAGTTCTTTTACTTAAACATGATAAATAATTACTATCATATAAAGTTAAGGTTTTGAGGAAATGTAAAAAAAATTTATATTTTGTTAGAAAAAATATATATCTTACATTAGTATAAGTAAATATGTCTTTAGTATCCACCGAATAAATATCTTTTATTTCTTATATGTTCCTTCTTTTATTTCTTAGATGTTTCTTCTCTCACAGTATAAAAACAATTAATAATAATAATTATAATGAGACTCTTTTGGTATTATTCTGTATCTGTTATTAGTAGCCAATGCGTTCAATAAAGACGCGACTTTTATACGATTCGTATATATCTCGCCCAATTTCTAAATCTTATCACCGACCACTTCCACGTAAATAATCAATCAATTATATCGTAAATCAATTATATTGTAACAATTAAATAATTACCTCTCTGATTGATCAGAAATAAAATGCAAATCGAAAAGTGGAGCAAAGTAAGAGATAATGTGAGGAAACATGTACTTTGTATAACAAGATCTATTTTACGAAATGCACACTACTTCCCCTTTTCTCTCTCGTTTTGAACAAATACAATAACATATGTATATATGTGAGTACAATGCGTCGTATAAAACACAGCATATGATACATATTCACACTGACAGCGTAGTCCATTAACGTTCTTATCGCGCGCAATTTTCTGCGCATTATTATTCGATGCAATTTTCCACGACGCTGCCGATACATGGACGCATACGTCATTTAATTACAAATAGCATCGATTTAATTCGGTGACTCATCTCATTACTGCATCTCATATATTTAATTATAAATGATTTAATTAAATCATCGTATATTCGTTAACGTCGCGTTAATTTGATAACACGTTTAATTAATACGAGACGAGCACTGGCAAACGCGAATCGCTACTAACGAACGTGTGCATGAACCAGGCAAAAATAATGGTCAAAATTACAAAAACATTCAGCGAAAATTAGATTTCCCGCTTAATGAATTACATTATGCTTTCGTCATTAGTTAATTACGCGATAGCTGTAAGGTATAAGTACATTGTTCCTGCTCACGAATAACTTAAATTGCATTTTCGCGCGAAAATCATCTCGGAATATTGAAATTATATGGCGATCTACTGCGCGTTTCTCTCTTTTACGATTATCATATTTATATCAACGCACTCATTACTAACGGTGCCGTTTTAATTTCATCGCGAGGTCGAAACGTTATCCGATATCTTCCGATCCGAATCGACCGACTGATAATCTATTCATGTATGAACTGTTTACACTTTAATTTTTGTTAAAAAAACACATGCATACACTGCAAATCGAAATTTGTTATTTTTTAAGCACATTAGCATAAACAATTTGACTGAAGCTATTTCCACACGTTTCTTACCGTTTCAAGTCGCGTCGTTTGATACGCGTAAACGTGTAAATTATAATTTAATACTCTAACGCGCTGAATGACATGACTTAAGAAACATAAAGTAGAAAAGAGATCAATAAGCCAAAATAACACACTTGAATTTGCAGTGTATGTATTTATCGCATATCAATGATAACTTCTTCACGATGCGCGTAGTAAAAACAACAGCGAGATCGGAAACTGTTTAATTCCTGTGTCAGAATTTAGATTCTATGTTGTTTGCAGATATCGTCGAATTTGTGGGTTAGTAAAGTACTTAGAGATATAACGTTTGTATATATGTTATGTTATTTTGATTCCACAAATCCTAAAATTATTGCAATTTTCTCCATGTGGAAACTTAAAGAAGGACTTGCTGAGGACGTTTACCCGTGTCAAAATTTCGATTCTACATTGACCCTGCAAGTTCCGATGAACTTGAAAAGTCAATGAGGAATCTCGAGATATATAAGCTATTGACATAGCTTGATCTTGCAGATGGTTGTTTACTGTTGTTTTCTCCATGTTAAAGAAACGCTTGTTCAAGAATTATTTAATACTTTCAATTATCTCAATATATTCTAATAGAATTCATTTATTTATTTATTTATTTTAATATTTATTTGTTCATTTTTATATATTTATATTTATTTCTATCTATATATATTTACATATATTTATCTATCTATATTTATATTTATTTATATTTATCTCTATCTATCTCTCTCTTTATTTAATTATTTATTTATTTATTTATTTATATAACCCTAAGAGACTGTAGACTGTTAAGAACAGCCGTAATTAGACAATAAAAATTCAAGATTCGATAGTCATTTAGATGTTTTCAAATAAAATAACCAAATCTAGAGACATACAACGCGATCAAAGCGGTCCATTCGCTCCCCGCAGCAAAAATGTCGGAAAAATTAAGCGCTTAAATACATCGAATACACAAATCAACACTCGTTTACTACCATTTGCGAAAGAATCAGGCTGAACAATGCAAAAAAGTACTGAGGCTAAGGTTTCCAACAAAAGAATCAAAGATCTATAAGAAGTTAAAGAAATTATGACAGTATACGCGTGTTTCATCCATATGCGAGATTCTTCAAAAAGATCTTTTACGGGCTGAGAACAAACTGTCGCAATCATTATAGCTCGATAATTACTCAATACCGCATGAGCGAAGTGTGGCGTTATTTTACATTACGTTAATTGGCAAATGTGTACACACGCGAATGGAAATCAACGAAGTGTAGCTATATTCAAATGAGGAAGCAATATGTATCGGAAGTGCAGCGGATTATTCGGCGATTTTTCAACGAGGAACGACATCAAGCAATGTAAATTACACAAGCAGCATCTTCACCTTAGTATCTACCTTAAGCGACAACTATCTCCCTCGATGTATCTTTCTCCGCGCAGAAAATATAAAAAAAACTGAGTGCATTCAATACATAAGAGCCACTCGCCAATTGCCGTTGCACGATAGATGCACCGCTCGGCCGGAAAATCTCTGAAAGTACACATTGTTTGTGCGAAAGCCACAAGAGAATAAGAATCCTCGAGTATCAAACGAGCCGGATCAAACTAATTATTTAACAAAGCCCCTGCCCTTCCCACTGCCTCTCTTCGAACATTCATCTTCACTTGAGCATATTTATTACTGCGCCCCGTATTTTAAATTAAGCGCCGGCCTACCCTATTATGCTCTACCTTTAAGCTTAGCTCGCTTTTGTTTTGCTCGATATCCCACCATTACAGAAATCATACAATAATTAACTGAGCGAAGTGGCGTTATCATACGTTGATATATTAATTTGCAAATATACACTCGCAACTAATAATTGGCGAAGCGTAGCTATATTCGAATGAAAGCTATACCGATTTTTTTAATAAACAAATGTTAAATTATTTATTGAGGATTAATGTGTGGGTAAATGGGTAAAAAACTAATCTCATCTCTTCCTAATTTTCCTTTTTTCTCTTTTTTTTTGTTTTAACTTCTTCAGCGGTATGTCAGCAGAAAAATGTCACGATAAAATATTAAATATCTTTTGATTTGCTTAAACTGTTGTATTTTATTTTTAATTCATAGCAAGTACAAATTATTTATTTTTTATTCATAATTATTTTTAATTTATAATATATACAAATTAGATATATTATGTATCCTACTTTTCAAAATTTTTCAGAGGAAACAGCGATAAAGAGAGAAAATTCGGATAGGTTTATTAAAAAACTCCGTTCTAGGAGAATCACGCAATAATTCTAGTTTACCACTGAAGAGGTTAATGGAAGCTTTGATGAGATTTGTAGCTCTTAAAAGAGCTGATATAAAGCTGGAAAAACAGAAGTAACAGTTATATGTGTCCAATAATGCTGTTTATCAATAATGATTCGATTTTACGTTTAATACAAGTAATATAACAAAGGCTAAACAAAAGCAAAAGAAGGTATTGGCTAAAGTTAACAAGATTGCAATTGAAGAAGCATGATTAGATGTAAAAATCAGCATTTACAAAATTTACTTTATATTCTAAGGTCAAGTATTCATAGAATTATTTAAGATCTTTAATTGGGAACATAATTAATTATAAATTCGTATTCATGGATCATTTCTGAACTGCTTGCATCAATATTGTATGAGATAAAATAATAAGTATAAATACTAAGTATGAGTATAAATAATTAGTGTAAGTATAAATAAAGTTAATGACTAATCGAAGATCAATGAAGCTATAATTATACTTTAAATCATGATAAACTATGAGTACCAGCTTAAAAATTTTGAGTCGGATATTTTTTATTTCCGGTAACGTTCATTAAAACGCAAACTTGTTGTAAAATAAATGATTCAGTATACCTTGAAAATATATGATGTATCTCTACCCGCGTCATAGTGCTTTATATCCTCACGGAAAAAAAGATTTGCTAATATATGGACAACTAAAAATATTAACTGCAGGAGCAAATTTTCTTGCTTTCATAGCAAAGTTATTTAGTTATTTGCTAATATATATATTAGCAAATGTTTTAGCTATCACAACTAAATAACTTTGCTATGAAAGCAAGAAAATTTGCTCCTGCAGTTAACATTTTTAGTTATCCATATATTAGCAAATCTTTTTTTTCCATCCTGATTTCGCGACCCAGCATCCTGGCTGCTCCATCATGAGACTGACACTAACACTCGCGTAAATTCAGTTGAAAGTACATGTTAAATAACACGACGTTACATGTCGACGAGAGATTAATAAATATCTAATTAAGTATCTCAAAATGGTGAACGAAATAATTCGATCGCACAAGAGTAACAATAGATAACGCACTCCGCCACAAGTAGTCCATGGTATGCGTGTCGCACGCCGGGACTGGATGGAAAGATCCGGAAAAGTTCGCAAATCACAAAGGTAAATCTGACCATCCTGAAGGTCCCGAATATTTTGACTGTATGATCATGCGACGTTCATTGTGCGACGACTGTTAGCGATGGCAGGAGGTATGTGTGTGTGTTTACATTTCTTATCAGGCGCGCGTCGCACATTTTGTTTATGATCATGTGACCGTTGAATGTAACGTTTCCGGTATTTTCATTCAGTCCCGAGCCGGCGACAGATACACACACAACCGGCTACGTGTGTCGACGCATTATCTATTGTTACTCTCGCGTGATTAAACTATTTCGTCGACCATTTGGAGATACATAATCGGACACTAATTAGTTTTTCGTCGGCATCGAGTTATTTAGTACGTTTATTTAATCTTCTATTAAATCGTGTCTACGCGAGTGCTAGTGTCAGTGTCAGTGTCACAATAGAGAAGCCAGGTGCTGAGTCGAGGAGCCAGGATGGACGACATAGAAAGTCGGGACATGGACAGCGATGCATCATATAATTTCAAGGTATGCCAAATCATTTATTATACAGGAATTTTCCGTTTTTAATAGACGTTTTACGAGCTTACCGAGAATACAGAAATACCCGAGTCGAAATTTAGGCCTACATTCATAGTCCATTGTCATTTAACAAATAATAATAGCTTCATTTTTCTTTCATGATTTCCAATTAATCAACTTGTATCTGTATTTATTACTTTATTTCATACAAGAAACATTGATCCAAGCAATCGAATAACGACCTATGAATACGAAACTTCAATGAATTACAATGTTAATCAAAGATCTTAAATAATTCTATGAATGTCGGCCTTAGAATATAAATCTTACAAATACTGAATTTTCGTCTAATAATGCTTCTTTAATCGCGAATCCGGTCTTGTTGAAATCAACCAACGTCTTTTTTTCTTTTTGTTTAGCCTTAGCTATTGGCTATTAGCTTGTTAGCTATTGTACCGAATTTCGAGTTAAATCGTTATTGATAAACAGCATTATTGGACACATAACTGTTATTTTTACCTTTTTAGCTTCATATCAGCTCTTTTAAGAGCTACAAATCTCATCGAAACTTCCACTAAAAAAGAAGAAAAAGAGAAAATAGGAAAAGATGAGATTAAGTCTTGTTTTCTTACCTACTTACCCACGCATTAATCACTCATTAAAGAATTTAACATCTGCTTATCCTATTTTAAAAATCTATATAAATTTCGTTCGAATATAACCACACTTCATCAACTACCAATCGCTTATCCATATTTGCTAATTAATATATTAACATATTATAATGCCACGCTTCGCTTAATTATAATATAATTTCTGTAACAATGGAGTATCGAGTAATTACTGAGTGACAGTGGTTGTAATAGTTTGTAACAATTTGTTGTCAGTCTATTGAAAGATATTATTTGAGAATGTGAGGAAAAATCTCATGTTAGTGGAATACGCGTTATTGCCATAATTAGTTGATTTGAACTTCTTGACAGTTGAGCATTTTTATTTCTTCCGGGATTCGCACAAACATGTGTTTTTTTTATTTTCTGACCAAGCAAATCGACTATCACAGATGGCAGCGCGCGAGCGTTGGTTTTGTGCATTCAGTGTATCCGGGCGCTTAATATTTCCGACGTTTTCCCCCGCGGAGCAAAAGACCAATATTTATCGTGTCGTACACATTTCTAGCCCTTGTCATTTTGTTCGTAAAAATTGAGATGAAAAAATCATTATCATCAAATCACAGCTGTTCTGAGCGGTCTGCGGTTTAACTATGTGAAAAAATTCATTAAAATACATTGAGAAAGAAGTAGTCGAATATTAAATAATTAAAATAATTGATAATGAATAGAATATTTATTTTTGAATATTAAATAATATTTGAACAAGTACTTCTTCGAGTTTCTTTAACATGAAGATAACGTCAGTAAACAGGCATCTGTAGCATCATCAAGGTAAGTCAGTAGCTTGTAAATCTTGACATTCTTCATTGACTCTCCCAGTTCGACGGAACTTGTAGGATCAGTGTAGAATCGGAATTTCGACTCGGGTAGCCGCGAAAATCTTTGTTATCTTATATACGCGAATTTATTCCGTGTACGGGAATGATAAGCGCAAGAGTGCGTCGCAATTGCCATTAATACCAGTGTATTTCTCGCTGCGCGCGTAACTATAACGCGACGCATGTTGACATTATTTCAGCGTTCACGTTATGTAATACCACGTGACTTTCCATTTTCGAGGGAATGCATTTCCGCCCGATCGAAGCCGGTGTTCTCGCGCATTTGCATATTGGAAAAATTCGTGACCGCGCCGTTTTACGGGATGAGAGGGAAGAGGGTGGAGGGAAATAACGATAAAACGCGTATTGTAACTCACTCGGCGCGAGACAGCGCCGAATTGGATTTCACGTGGCATTACGTAACGTCATCCAATCACAATAGTGACGCTCGCTGATTACTATCTGAAGCGGCACTTGACATTTATAAATCTACAAGCAACACGCGTTATAACTTCTGTCTGTGAATATATATATATGTGCGCGCGCGTGTGTGTGTGTGTGTGTGTGATATTATATTATATATGTGCGTATAAATACACACTACAGATGGCGGCATTCACAGATTTATCGCGTTAGTTACATTTCGGAAATACCATCGGTACCCAAGATTCATATTTGTCGCGATATTTCGTTATGCAATTCTCTCCGAAACTATTCTTGAAAAAGGCTGAAAGTGTTTTTTATCACATTATTGCTTCTTCTCCATAATTTATTTTCACAAATATCAGGTATTTTTCTTCTCATCGTATGTACGGGCTAAAATTAGATGCCGACATTATCATCCGACTGTAATCCAAAGCTAAGCCAACACTGGCTACGAATACTGAGCCGATATAGGAAGTCTCACTGGGCCAAAGTAAAACTTTGTACGAGTTAAATTAACACGCATTAAAAATCCTTGCCGTATCGAACGGAAATAATGTGACCAATATCACTCGCGATATGTATTTTGGAGTAACAATTATTCCTTAAGCATTTAACCCTCGCTATTTTCCAGTAGACTCTATTGAAAGACTCTAGAGTCGTCTCGAAGAACTTTAATTCAGACATTCTCATCTCGAAAATCTATAACTCGGAAATGATCAAAGATTTAGAAAATTCTAATTTGGAAATTGGCTATCGGAACATAGGGAAAGATCATCATTTAAGTCAGAAGCCGAATTAAACAATATACTTGAAAAAAATCGTACTATTCGCTTTTTGCAGACTTGCAACATTGCAATGACAGACAGAAAAAGAGAAAGAGACTATCTCGAATCAGGATTATCGTCCCTCGTAAAGTCCACAATCGCGCGCTGGTCGAGTCGTCGAGCTCTCCCCCGAAACCTGCACGTTTTTGCCGGATACTCGCAAACGGCGCGATCACACCCCTCGTGCTCGTGGGCGCAGGAGTGCATTGTGCTATTGTAAATATAAACTGCATCTATCCCGCGAGCCGCTTTTCCCGACTATTCGTCGCGTATCTCGGCATATTGCGCGCCGTAACCATTTAACCGCGCTCGCGCACGTTTATTGTACATAGACAACATATGGCACGGGAAGTAACGTCTCTATTATGCATCTCCTACCCTCCTTTTGCCGCTTGATAAACGATCGCTCGTATTTAACGCGACTAATCGAGCTGCATGTGTCAATGTGAGAGAAAATACCGAGCAGAAACAACGAAAGATCGGCGAAGTTGAATGTGCTTTTTCTTTTTTTTTCTCTCTTTCCTTTTTCAAATGCATCGCGCTGGCTAGCTCATAACTTCGTCGGGCAATAACCAAGTGAAGTGGCACTGAATTCATACGAATCGGACAATCGACGCGAATGAGATCAAAATAACTAATGTTGTTAAAAAATATCGATGACTGCTCTTATTTCTCTGATTATTTGTGACAAGTACTAAATTAATAATGTGGTTAGCTGTTTATAAATCGCGTTAAAAATAGCGAAAACTGTTTAATATTTAACGAAACGTTTCTGAAGACAGTTTCTGAAGCAGTTTGTATTTAAGTGAGAATAACTATTATAAACTCGACAGGGTTTATTTAAATGAGAAAGTAGGTCATAGATTTTACACACACACATGCGCGCGCGCACCACACGAGAATGATTTCTTCATAAGTATAAGCGAAAATATAGATTAATGATTATTCCTCTATTGGATTTGTAAACTTTCATTCTTGCCTTTATTTATTTTTGTCTTAAAAAAAAATATTTGCACTCTTATTAATATACGGTATGTTTTTATCGACATTACTGCAAACAATTTTTAATAAAAAAATGTGTCGCATTAACCACATTAAAAGATTAAAAGTTGATCTTTTGATTCTCTCACGTTAACATGCGCCACGATGTTTTTGTCCTTTTTCCAGTAATTATAAATAATAGCCGCGTAGGAAATGCCGGGCAATTTACTCGTAAATCAGCGTTCGCTATCGGTGACAACGATTATTTATAGACGGCGGAAACAAACGCATGTTTGGGGAGTTATGGTGTAGGAAGTACGCTATAAATATAGTGCGCTCGATCATAAAATAACCAACCGACGGCTGTTGCGTTGCTCTCTTTTTTTTCTATGCTTTTTTTACGCGCGGATATAGACACTCGAAATAGACTTTCGTCGCGAGGTCAATGTTGGTGATTCGATTCGTTTTTGCCGCGAGCAGGATTATCGCGAACGCGACTCACGGACTTGATGAAAAATTTAGCGAAGATCATCGTGCAAGTTTTAGCGAGACCGTAACTGGAAACGCTACTCCTAATTATCTGGGACGAACTATATCTCATTGATACCATGTCAGCTCCTCTCCCTTTTTCGCTTCGACGCTGAAAAATTCGCGATTTAAACGACCCTCCGCGAATGATGTCACGCTCGATGAACGACACGAGAATACGGCGCGCGGGAAATTTATCTAGGCGAATCTTATGGACGTCGTTTTAACGAGAATTCAACGGCGCACGTGTTCCTCTTCAAATCCCCACCGTTCAATGTCTATGGTCAAGAGATACCGGTGTTTCCATCCTTGAACACACGATTTTTGAGAATTCCTCATCTCTCTATCGTTATCAAAGTGTCGCGACTTGGGGGTAATTTACACCTTGGCAGAAAAGCAAAGAAACAGACGTAGCAATAAATTCTGCGGAAACTGTTGACTACCAGCGGGAATTTTAATTAGCTTCTGCCTTTCTGCTTTTCTGCCGATGTGTAAATTCTCCCTCAGGTAGAAAAGCAGAAAGCCAGAAAAGCAGAAAGCTAATCAAAAGTCTGGAGGTCAGGTGGCAATCGACAGTTCCGCTTTTCTACCAACGCGAATTCCGATTAGCTTTTACCTTTCTGTTTCCTGCTTTTTTTTGCCAAAGCGTGAATTCTTCCTTACACTACCGATAACTGAGTTTCACACCTAGCGCAATAGTAATCAACAACTCGTAATCTCAACTTCGGCGAGAGCCGGAGACACGCGGATCGCTTCGTCCGGCGATCGTCATCACCGCCGTCTCCGCGAGGCCCTTCTTCGGCTCCAAGAGAATCCTTTCGTGCGTGTTGAGCCTGTTTACTTCGCGCTGGCCGCACCATACCAGGCCTCCAATTGCGTAGCGCGCAATCACCAAGCAAGATTAACGCCGCGAGTACCTGTGGCGGCTAATTGAAAGAGGAACGCGGCTCAGGGTGCGAGCCGCATGCATACACGGGGATACACCGTCGGCAGAATCTAATAAGCGCGCCGGGGCCAGGGACGACACACACGAGGCGCGCATGGATTCTTCTTTCGTTTCGCGCGAAATCGAATTCGCCGTCATCCCCAGTGTATACAATCGCAATGCACACGGAATCGGCCGCACCAGACCAACCTTCCCTCTCTCCTTCTCTTCCGGCCCCTATATCAATCTTTCCGTCTCTGTCTCGTCTATGGGTTCGTTTTCTCTCTCTCTCTCTCTCTCTCTTGCTCTCTCCTTCGCTCTCGCCACAACGAGATTATGGTAATTGACTATCCGACTTGGAAACCCCCATCAGGCATATCAATTACGTACGTATGCATCCCAACCGGGAATTTGCCTTTGATCCGCTCAAACTCCGCGGTAACACAATTCACGCCTGCGTCTAATCTCAAATGGGATTGCCTGATGGCACAAGGGACCATCGAAATGGGCTTTTCCGACTTCGCGGGGCCGCGAGTCCTTTCGGGGCCGTCGTGTCGCGAAGGGTGGCTCCTCAGGTCTAACGCAATCCGGGTCGTTCTCATTCCTTTGGGATAGGCCGAAGAAGTGAACCCAGATGTCTCGGTGGCTACGCAGGTCTTGATCGTGCCGTGTGACCGATATCGTCGTCGTAACTCCAATAACTTTAGCCACCGAATTTATTTATAGCGGCCACCCGGTGTCGTGCTTTCGCGAATTCGACACGCTGAAATTATGGAGGAGCAGGGTTCTAACGTTATATAATACGAGGCAAGGAAGTAGATATGTAAATGCAAGTACATGAAGAGAATTTTGTGGTAAAAATTACTAGTAAATTTTGTAGCAGACAAATAGATCGATATTCTGCAGTAATTAACTATCCTTTTATTTTACACTGTTACTTATATTTTACGAACTGAAATGTGTTGTGTTAAAATATTTGCTGTGTGTTTAGCCAAATTTACTATGTTCCTAAGAGCATGATAGACTGTATTTACATTAGAAACATATAATGAAACTAAAAAGAATTTATATAAAAATTTGTCACGATATGTATCCTCTTCGTGTAATAAATTTCGTTAAAAATAAAAAAAATTTCTTAATAAAACATTTCAATTCCTAAAATATAAAAAATATATATAAAAAGAAAAGATAGCCTCAATTACTGAATGCTAATTTACTTCTTAGTTACAAAATTTTCTAGAAATTTTTACAACAAAATTCTCTCCTTGTATATTCCTTAACAAAATATATCTTACTGACATTCTATTTTCCTGCACCACTAGGAACATAATAAAATTAAGAATTTATATGAGCAAAAAAAATTAAAATATTCTCTCCGTGTATGTAAAAGAAATAATACTTATTTATATCTTTGCGAATATATATATATATATATATATATA
>NW_022639633.1:699377-699583 GCF_010583005.1 Odontomachus brunneus | reverse complement strand
ATTTCTGATAGTTTTTTAGAGTTTTGTAAAGAAACAGTCGCCTTTGAAATGGTCTATTTTCGAAAATTATGTCTGATATACTTATTTCGTTCTGAATCGTTTTCGGGGTGACAACGGATGTTTGTGTGACTCTGTAGCACATCCAGTACCTTGAAAATATTTTTCCAACATCCCAGAATCACCCCCATAACGTTAGATTTGTCATA
>NW_022639633.1:696376-696510 GCF_010583005.1 Odontomachus brunneus | reverse complement strand
CAGATACGGATTCTCGCGCATGCGCAGTGGTATTTATTCTGCGCATAGGATGAAAGTAGGCTATGTTATGGTAGGTTATAAGTTTTTTCGCGTTAGCGTAGAGAGCACTATTTGGGATAGTTTTTTAGGGTTTT
>NW_022639633.1:696073-696219 GCF_010583005.1 Odontomachus brunneus | reverse complement strand
AGCACTTCCAGTAGCTTGAAAATATTTTTCCTACATCCCAAAATCACCCCCATAACGTCAGATCCGTCACAGTAGCACATACGGATTCTCGCGCATGCACAGTGGTACTTATTCTGCGTATAGGTCGAAAGTAGGCTATGTTATGC
>NW_022639633.1:693938-694052 GCF_010583005.1 Odontomachus brunneus | reverse complement strand
TAGGTTATAAGTTATTTCGCGTTAGCGTAGAGAGCACTATTTGGGACAGTTTTTTAGGGTTTGTTAAAGAAACATTCGCCTTTGAAATTGTCTATTTTCAAAAATTATGTAAGT